>NW_028247288.1:0-80212 GCF_964263255.1 Lissotriton vulgaris | reverse complement strand
GAAGGGGGGAGGAGCCTAGCGACGAACGAAGATGGCCGCATAAGCTCTCGGCTCCGTCGACCTCCTCCTGCCGCTTGAATATCCTGCTACAAATCCTGCTTTTTCGCCTCGCCCCCGTGTGGGTGACCCGTTGCTGATACTGGCGGTGTGGTCCTGGGAAACTTACGACCCGGATTGCCGGAGTTACATCGAGTGGAAGTTCTTGGCCTAACGCTGACCGAGAGCCGGGACCTCGAGTACTGACCCTGCCGGGTTGCAGCGCAACAACGGCGGCCGGGGGATCCAGACACGACCCGGTTGATAGAAGTGGAGAGCAACCTGCCCTTGTACTGGTGGCAAACCCGCGGCTCTACACGCATTGCGGAGGTGTAATGATCCTGTGAGTGGCTGAGTAGCCGGGAGTCCCCTTCTCGGCGTTCCCTTCCTGCCGGGGTAGGGCCCCCGTCCGAAAGGCCCTATCGCTGCTGGACTGTGTGCCTCTTGCCCCCGCCTGCCTTCCTCGCACTTCGGTCCCTGAGGGAGTCGGGTGATCCGAAGGGTGCACTGATGTCTGGAGTCGCTCAGTTCGCGGCAGTGCGGGGTGAAGAAGAGCCATCATTGCGAACCGTGATGGCCGCCATTCAGGGTCTGTGTTCCTACATGGTTGCTCTTTCACATAAGCCGATCGCGGATGCCACCGAAACTGCCCGATCGTACAATGACTCTGATCTGTCTGGTCCCCCTAAGCGAGCTGTTTCCCCGACTTTGATCCCGGATTCTACGACTCGAGGATCATCTAGTGTCAAAACATGGACAGCACTGTCTGTACCGCAGTGTGCGGCTGAATCCGCCGCCATGGTATACCGCCCCCCTACGTTGAAGAGTCCGCCTGGGGTCATGTTCACGAGCTTGTCCCCCAATGACTTCTTTGAAACTGGGACCCGACGGAAACAGCGACCATCTATCGATCGTGTGAGCTGTGCAGTGTGGTGGAGTATGGGACGGTCGGGATCTGGTCGCACCACGGCGAGTGTCATACGTGGATACCCGTTGGACGCGCCGCACGGATTTGTGGACTAGCTGGACTTTTGCTTTATCCTATGAATAGGCGGATGCGGTGTGCGGAACTCATGGTGAACAATCGTAGAGGTCTAGGGTGAGACTGGTGTTCGACTCGGATGCTAGGGGTTTGTGAGAGACCCGGGACCCGCCATTTTCTTGTACTGGGGGCGGGGCGGTAGGACATCTATCCTGGGTTCTACCGCATCTATTTTGCTTTGTTGCTTATTGTTTAATGACCAGGACTGTACGTCGCAGGAGGGGTGCAGTGTGACCTGGAATGTGTGCTTCTCCTCTTCCCTTCGTTTTTCTTTTCTTCTTTCTCTGTATTTCCTCCCTTTATTTTATTTTAGCGATTTGTAAAGCGCCTGGTGGCCCGAGGGCATCCCCGCGCTATAATAATTATGAAGATCTGAGGACAGAAAAGGAGGGACTCTATTTAGGGAACAACAGCGTTTTCAGTTTTTTCCTAAAAATCAAATGATTAGGTTCAAGCCGAAGGGAGCGGGGAAGTGCATTCCATCTGGAGGACGCTTTAACCGAGAAGCGACGGCCACCAGTACGTGTCTTCCAGTGTCTGGGGATATTGGCCAGGTTCTCATTCTCCGAGCGAAGGGACCTGGGAGCTTTGTAGGGAGTGATCAGGTCTCTCAGAATGGCAGGGCCAGACCCATTAAGCAGTTTATGTGCAGTGCACAGGGCCTTAAATTCGACCCTTTGGCGTATTGGAAGCCAGTGAGGAGCCTGGATTGCTGGTTTGGCTGATACTCTGGAAGGGAGATTCCAGAGTAACCGGGCGGCTGCGTTCTGCGTGCGTTGGAGTTTAGCCATGGTGGATTCTGGGGCTCCAAGGTATACCATGTTGCTGTAGTCCAGCCGCGCAAGCACTAGTCCCTGGAACAGGAGTTTCCTGGATAGGGGAGGAAGTAATGGAAGGATCTTCCGAATGGAGCGCATTAGGCCAAAGCAGGTCCCTGCTGTCTTGGTAGCTTGCGTTTTCATCAACAGCTCGGGTTCTAGCCATACTCCTAAAGTTTTAATTTCTGGTTTCGGGGCGGGGATTTCCCCAAATTCATCTGGCCAGACGGATGGAGGGATGGTGGTCCATTGCTTACCCAGAAGCATAACTTCAGTCTTTGAGCCATTTAATTTGAGTGATGACTCACACATCCAATTGTGGATATTTTTAAGGCAGTTTTGCAGATTGTCTGGGTGTTTGTCCAGTTGGGAAAGTGGGACGACTAGTTGGGTGTCGTCTGCGTAGCTTACTATTTTAATCCCGAAGGGGGTAACCACATCTTCGAGAGGGGCCATGTAAGCGTTAAATAGGATTGGGCTTAATGATGACCCCTGAGGGACCCCACTCATGAGGGGGAGAGTGGCAGAATGGAAATTGCCATCCCACACCTGGAACGAGCGCCCTGAGAGGAAGGACTCTATCCATCTGAGCGCTGAACCTGCAATCCCTGCCGCAGCCAGCCGATGAAGTAGGACACGATGGTTGACTGTGTCAAAGGCTGAGCTTAAATCCAGGAGGATCACTGCCACTGATCCTCCTGAATCAGGATGCACCTCGCCTCCTCGATAACAGCGAGAAGGGCAGAGTCCGTGCCATGGCCCGGGCGAAAGCCAGTCTGGGACTGTCGTAAGCTATTGTTGGCTTCTAGGTATTGTGACAGTTGGCCATTGACCAATTTCTCGGCCATTTTACTGATACAAGGGAGGAGTGAGATTGGCCGGTAATTCGCTATGTCGGCTGGATCCAGCTGGGGTTTCTTTAGGAGTGCTTTAACAACTGCACTTTTCCAGCTGGGGGGGACCGAGCCTTGAAAGAGCGAAGTATTTATGAGCTCCGTGATTGTGGGCACGATGACCGGGGCTACAGCTTTAAGGAATCTGATAGGGGCAGGATCTAAAGGGGAGCCGCTTTTCATTTTGGCCATAGTAGTGTCTACCTCGTTCCTTGTTACTGCCCTAAAGGAAGTGAGCTGAGGAAGCAAACTGCTTATTGTTTGAATAGTGGATGCCTCATTGTCCATATGGTTCGACAGGCCGAGAGGGGGCAGAGAAGTTAAGATGCGGTCGATTTTAGCATTAAGATAGTTGGCCAACTCATTACTTCTGTCTGCCATGGGTGTGTTGGTGTATAAATCTCTTTTCTACTATATTTCGGGTTTTTGGTCGCTGGGCGATAGGCACGCTGCTAGGGGGGTAGGCCGTAGCCATCTGCAGGGGTGCAGGGTGGGGCAAGGGTGGGGTATTTTCGTTTTTCCGTTCCTTGTTTCTATGGCCTTTTTCTCTTTTTAATTTGACTGGACTTTTCTTTCTACTCTCTCCCTGGGTAGGGGGTCAGTGTATCGGGTTACTGTTCGGACCTTGGGGCGGGGCTGGGACTGTTGCCGCTCAGCCGCTCCTGTCATTGGAATCATCGGGTGGGGCGTTAGTCGAGAGTCTTCGAAAATATATGTTTGCTTAAACTGTTCGCTTCAAAAAGTGGGTGTCTCTGCAGTTGGACTTGCTTCCCTGCCCACCCGGTGATTGTATCTACTTTAGATCCTGTAGCCGGCCCCCTCCTGTTTACTTTTCTCTCTCTTTTTTTCATTAATATATGGAACAGTATTAAGTATTTACCGTGAATATCCTGTTTTACTTTAACAGAAAATTGACCTCTCGTATCCTGAGCAGCTCTCCTGGATGTGCCAAAACAGTTCAATGCTCTAATTTTGCTGCCATGCCTCCGGGATGTTTGGCTGAATAGCTGTGTGCACCCTTTTCTAAATAAAGGTCTTCCAAAAATTTTAAAAAAAATAATTATATATTCTCCCTAGAAGGTCTCTGGGTGGGCGGAGCCCATTCGAAATGCTCTTTGGCATAAAGATGTTTGTTCCAGACCTTGAGAGTCTAGATATGGCGGCGTCTGCTGCACTCTTTGACGTAGATGATCATTCTGCTGTATTACAGAATCTACAAGTGACTCGTGACAGTCTTGCAAAGGAACACTTGCCTTCTACAACTGATGCTACGCTTCAGATTCCGGTAGTTGGCTGGCTACCCCAAGTGGGTGACCTAGTCCGTGAGAAGGTTGAGAACGAGAAGGAGTCCGGCCCCTCATATCATGGACCAGTTCCTATGCTTGGCGTTCAGGGTACAAGAACAGTCATTTTACCTCCACTTCCTGGTCACAAGGATAACAGGTACATCTCCATTAACAATGTCAAATTACAACGAGTGGCCGATTCTTCTTAGTATGACACCAGCGGTCTCTTGTCCAGCAATGCTGAGAAATTATTTTTTGGCTCTGGCGACTACCAACAGGTCTGACGTTACCATTGAGATGCATACAATTACTAATCCATTACTAAATCCACCGGCTGGTGAACCACTATGATAATTTTTAGTATACTTATCCCACAGATGTGTTGTTGCCTGGAGTGCAAACAAGTGCAGTTTTACAGTGACGCTTTTCATTTGACACTTGCTCTACAACATCGAGGTCTCCATCAAAAGTTTCTGCTTTTGTTGTTTAGTTTAAAAGAAATTTTTTGATACCTCCTTGGACTTACATTTGGCTGGTGCTTTTTTCAATTTTTTTATTCATGTCAATTGGATTTGTAGTTGTATTTTTTCATCTAGTGAATGGACATTATGTTAAAGAAAGACCTACAATTAGGTTAATTGATGGAACATTGGAACCCCACTCCTCGTCCCACATGATGAAAAGGTACCAGACTTTTGTCAACATCACAGCTTGGCCTGTATTGGATGGGATTGTTTGGAATGCTGTTAAATTTCAGGTACACTGCCCTACCGAGGTTATAAATGTCCCCAATGTACTTTGTGTTTAAATGGGGGGATGTTGTAAAACAAAGCATATGCTCTGACGATTGGGATGTCCAGGCTGTAGAAGCTCTTTTTTTCTTATTTGAAATATTATGCTGCTGAAGATTTGTACTTAAACTCAGCTAATTATTCAGACGACTTATTCTGCTACCATCACTATGGCAATCATTTTCTGCATAAAGTATACACATTTAGAAATGTGGTTAATTATACACAATGGGAACATTGCCCAGCTCTAACCCTGGGCAACGCACTACGCTACGAATGCATAGTTTGCAAACTTTGCGCTCCTTCGCACTACGCAAACTGCGTGTAGCACAGTGCAAACACGCATAGCGTAGTGCAGCGATCATTTTTTGCTTGCTCGTGGTCCTCAACGACAAGTTGGCGACCGCAAGCAAGCAAAATGACATCCCGGCAAGACTTTTTCCTCGTTCGCGATCAGCAACATCAAGTTGCCGATCGCGAGTGTGGAAAATAAACCTCCCAGCGAGATTTTCAATGCTCGTGATGTGAAACTATCACTCCGCGTTGAGAAAGCTGCAGCTCGAGTAAAAATCTACTCGAGTGGCAGAAAACTACAGCTCGCACTGTTCAAGATGCTGTTTTTAATGATTGCACAGTGCCAGATGCTTGTCCGCACTGTGCAATCATTGAAAACGGCATCTTGCACAGTGCGAGCAGGGTACTACGCAGTTCGCGCAGTGCTACCCGTAGCTCGGCTAGTACGAAGTGCACTTTGCTTAGCTGTGCATAGCTTTGCGTAGCTTTGCATAGCTTCGCGTAGCGCTACTTCGCAAACTACGCCAAGCCCTTCCCAGCTCCCATTGAAGGCAGCTCGAAAACTCTTGTGAAAAAGTTTACTTATTTTACTGATTTTAATCAATCCAATCCTGACACCTTTTATTTTAAGATGACTGCAAAGTCCTCTTCCAAAGTTAGACTCACCCACACTAAATTACTTAATTCAAAGTCCTTTATCGATCAATTAGCTATAGGGGGCTATGAGCTGTGAACAGATACCATTGATCTTAAATCTGGGGTTGCAAAAAGCTGGCAAGTACAAGGCACTGGAGCTTTGTATCGTGCATGTCTCATCCCCAACCATATGTTGTTTTTGAACTCTACTATTTCACAAACTACTTGCTTTGGATTGGCTACATCTAAAAAATTAAATGCCCGTTCCATTCCGGATTTGGGAGAATACCCTAAAAGGTACAATCACACCAATAGGTCCATTGATGAATTGCGGTCCCTAATAATAAATTCCTCTTTTAACCCCTTCTATGCTGATGACGGCCGGGAGCCGTCATGGCACACAGTGCTCGTGTGCTGATGAAGGCTCCCGGCCGTCATGACCGCACCCGCGATAGGAATATGCCGCACAGATGCAGAATCGCGGCCGCGGTCAAGGGGTTAATATTTCCAACTTGAATCCCCAGGATTGGTTATTATGGCAGAAAAACGCAGATTCATGCCAACATCGTTTTCTTAGTCTTGCCCCTGGCTATACACAGGTTAAGGTGGATACCCGTTTTGAAAAAGCCCATTCTGTTACTACCTATTTAGTAGGCAAATTGTGTCAGAACTGGCTTAAACATTCCACTTTAGCGTCAGTTAATCTTAATTTGTCCTAATTGACTAATGATGTTGATTTGAATGGCTTTGTTAAAGGCCCTGTAGGAGGCAGGTCAAAAAGATGGATATATGCAATTTACAATGAAGTTTGGAAACTGTCTCAAATTGAAGCTGCTTCTAGATTGAAAGCTTTTGATCAAGCTAATTTAGAAAAAGTGCTTGCAGTTGTTGATAAATGCATTAATACTATTTCTTCCCGTATTTACACGTTAGATAATATTGTTTCATCTGTTGTTGATATTGTACAAGATGAAGAGTCTGTTCTATACCATGGTCAAAATCAATTACATTCCATAATACAGTTTGCTTGGACTTTACAAACTTTAAAACCTGTGTAAGTTCCTTTGGACCACATGAATACCTCTTCTCTATTTTTACTGTTTAATTTGACTGTGAAAGACCAATTTATGTCGATGAAGGATGCTGCATATTCACTTTTGCATATTGAAAAGTTAGAACCTTTACCTTTTTCTGTTGCCAAATGTAATTCTGCTGTATGACTCATTCATAGGTTAATAACACTGTATTTTCCCTTGTTTAAATTCAGTTCACTATGTCATAGGCAGATATGAACCATTGGGAGCGCCTATCTCCATTAAGTTTGGTCTCTGCCATTTACCTATAGATGTCTGAGGAAGGGGAAAGAAGTTTATTTAAAGGGAAAAGAGTGTACTTCTACACCTGATCACTCGCTGGTTTGCAAGAACATACAATTGCACGTCTCATGTAAGACGCAAGCCCCGAAGTTAGCATACATTTTAAAGAGTAATCCAGTGCCAGCTATTACACCCACCTTTCCGCTGCTAGCTAATTTTAGCTATTTACTTTTAAATAATGAAGATTGCTGCGGTATGCTGACAGGGATTCCATACATTGTAACTGTCTCCCAACGTGTAGTTTGCTTCAAAAATGTGCTTTTCCCGCCCCCGCATGGGAAGCTCGATTTGTCCATCTAGCCTTCCATTCCAACCTTGAAGGCAGAGCTCAACAAGATGAGTCGAATAAGGGCTCTATTGTCACAGAAAGAAGTTGCCCTTACTTCTTTCCGTGAAACATTTGTCCTTCAGGTGGCAAGCACCCGCATAGAGGTGCATGCGCTTTTAAATACTGATCTCCCACTGAATTTTGGCGCTGTGATTCACACTGTATTCAATGCCTCGTCAACAACTGGCTTGGTGCATTTTTTTAAAGTAGTAAGCTCTGGCCTTGTGACTTCATTCCAAACTATATTTGGTGTGATACCAGCATTTTTTCATTCTATTTTTTCCAGCATCTTTGGCGGGTTACCATTTTTTCTCGCCTTGGCTGCCGGTGTACTGCTTTTGCTTTGCTTGCTCAAAAATGGCTGCTCCAGCTTCGCAACTGGTTGCTTGAATACTATGGAACGCTGCCTCTGGCCACCTTGAGTGCAGCATATGGATTATCCTTCTGGTTCTCCAACTTTACATGCGTGCACCCTGTTTTCCATTGCCTGGATTGCTGTTTTGAATGGCTCTGGATTTGTGTTTCTTCAGTACGGTGTCTCTTAACTTGGATTATGATCAACTGATGAGTCCCTTAGTAGGTCATGAGATGGACTGTTCTGGTATCGGGATTATGGCCTGTGCAGTGGCGCATTGAGTACTAGGGAATTGGAATATATGTGCGGCTGCACATGACTTCCTCGCAAGCTGTTATCTCAAAGAACACCCATGTTATCCTCTGAGGGTGCTAGAGGCTCCAGCTATCGAAGAACATGTATGTTCCTTCACGTTAACAAATTAGATGGCTGAATTGTTTTCTGATGATAACAACAACTTTTCTTTAGAGGCTGTTGCAATGTACTGTGCCTGTACGCTGAGGGATTGAATTGGCATTTGTCCATCTTCAACAAGTACTGTACTAAAAAAAAAAGAAAACATTTTTTTTTTCCATTTCCATGATGGGCAGTATACCGCCCCTGCTGGTGTTTTAATTTTTTCATTACTGCTTCAAACTTAATACTCCCAATTGACAAGGTAGGCAAATTTTGAACTTGGTTCTGTCTCACTCGAACTTGAACTCTGCGTTCCTGAAACTGCTTCCTTTCTTGTACGTGGTCCAATCAGGGGAGGTGGTGATAGGGGCTTTGCCTTATTTACAAGGCAGTGTTAAGCCACTTTAAGTGGCTTAACACTGCGTTTTAAATAAGGCACCCTTTCACTCTATACTTAGGTGAAAGGGAAGGGCACTGGTTGTTGCAATGGGCGTTCCACCAAAACACCCATTGATTTTGACACTGCCCCCTATTAACAAGGGTGGCTTAAATAGGAGGCAGTGCCAAAATGAAGACCAAGGAAAACCTGGTCTTAACCTGGCAAAACGAGGAGAAATGTTTAATTTTTCCTCATTTCTTCTCGCTTTGCTGTTTCCATGTGTACTGCGTTGTGCATCACACATAGAAATAGCAAAACGCCATTCATTATTTATGTGCAGCAAAGAGTCCCTTCCTGCACATAAACAATCATTTAAAAAAATGTGTACTGCTTTAAGCAGCACACTTAGAAGTTACAAAACATCATTTAAAGATTGTTTATGTGCGGGAAGGGAGACCTTTGTTCACATAAAAAATATTCCCCCCAACGCAGACGCCCTTATACTTTGGTGCAAGATTGTCTGCGTTGGCGCTAGGCTGCTAAATTTAGCACCAGCGCAGGGGGAAATGCAAGGATGCACCATATTGTTGTAAAGATTGTGCAGCCCGTGTTTCAGAAGTGGCAGAGGGTGGCATTAAGACAGGAAGGCTAATATCGCACTCTATCACTTCTTAGTAAATATGCCTCTCAGATGTGCAAACCGGAATCCCTGTTGTACTGTAGAGCATTTCATGAAACATTTTCTTTTTTACTTGCTGTAAACTCCATTTTGACAGTGCATTGTGTTTTTAGGGCCACAGGGAAAAGTATTGGTATGCATAATTTACGAAATGCCTTGTCTATAAATTGTCTCCACTGTGAATGAAGAATGGTAGGGACCCTATTAAGTTCAACAGGGGCAAACGTATCCACTATATGCAAATGACTCCTTCACTGTCTTGCAAAAGTAACCCGTACATCTTCTAATACAGGAATTATAGGAGTTCCAATTGCTGAAGGGATGCTATGAGCATCGCTGGCTTCATACACAACCACGAGTAAAGTGGAGATATGGATGAAGCCTACAGTTACTCGATCCTCTCACTCTGCCTTGCTCGTGTCATGCTCTGCCCAATGCTCTCACACCTGACCTTCTCACCCAGCTGAGGCCATTGTAGGTATAAATGTCAGGTTCTGAGCAGTACACATGCACCTGTCATTCACAGGGACATAAGCATTTGCTAATAGGAGAAGGTAGCATGGAGCACATAAGTACATTGGATTTTAGCCTTGAGCTACATCTTTGATTAGACTATATCTCCATTAGCTTTGACACACAGATATCAGCTCCTGCAGACAATTGCCCTTCAGGATTCCTGTATGACTACCTGCCGGAGTACTGGAGAAAGACGTTTTCTGCTCTATCTGAATTTCAATTTCTAGCATTGTGCTAGCTTTGTGCTAGCTTTGTGGGTCAGCAAGAGATGCTCTGCTGGCACCCTTTGCTGACCCACATGGTTAAAGGGGTCAAGATCATGTCAGAGAAGCTGTATTTCTATGAGAAACTACTCTTCTGCGGATGGATGGCATAGTTAATCCTGAGACAAAGGTAGCTCTTTCCAGAGTGGAAAAAGTTGGACTAGTGGGAGAAGGATATGTCTTGTGAATCTAGCAGCACAGTTGAGGCAACTATTTTATTACTGGGAAGTGTAGATTGGAGTCTGAACAGCGATTAATTAAAATTGAAGGACTTTTGTTCAAAGCATAAGTGCATACAGAACTTCTGCAAAATATTAGTATTTGAATGTTTGCGACAATCTGCCAATATACACTAGAAAGATGTACCCTCAGCGGCAAATCTCAGTGTTTTTCCTGCTCAGAGCCCTTTAGTTGAAAGTTTGAGCTTTAAGTGTGTTACATTGGGGGGCGGAGAGTGCTTGGCCTAAGGATGGCCGCTACTTGAGTGAGCTCCGTAAGCCGCCTGATAAATCCGGCAAGAATCTGCATCACTCGTGTGAGATATCGCCTGTGAGGCAGCACCATCGATGAAGCAGAAAACACGCTCTCCAACTATATAAATATCAACCCAGAGGCCATTGCAAAAGAATAGATTGAGGATACTGCGGCCGCCGGCCTAGCATCGCAAGAAACAGAGGCCTACCACTGCAAAATACTGGGCTGGGCCTGAGCTGGTGGATTTCCCGATCGATTGACCTCAGGATATGACTCGCTGACTGGGCTGCCCTGCCGGTGTTCCCCTGTTGCGAGGGGGAACCAGCAGTGACAAGAGAAGCCGGGGCTAGCTGGGAGTCAGCTACGAGGTAATGCAGAGTCCGCGGCTGATGTCTCGGCCTGTGAGACTACCCGACTGTGTGGACAATCGTGGAGAGATAGCAACTCGGACGAGCAAGTCCACCTGAATGGTTAGTTTGCTGGGAGCCGGGAGGTGAAACAGTCGCTACGCACCTCAGCATCGGAGCACGAATAGAAAACTGGTGCAGGCACAGAGAATAAGCGGAATTGAGCTCACCCCACGCAATAATTGACTGGCTGCAGTTGTACGTGACCTGGACAAAATAGAGTGCCCCCCTAATATTTGAGATCAGCTAAATAGGGAATCAGCGCTCTCTTTCTTAAGAGAGCTGCACAATTGCACTTCCCCACACAGGGGTGAGGCCTGATTATCCATTGAATCCAAGTAGGACAACATAGAGGAGTGTTGTAATCCTCGTGGACCAACAACATACCTCCCTCACTGTAATGGATTGGCAAGAGAGAGTATTTATTGCTTTACAAGTAAGAGTTCACAGATGTCGGGGCCTGTCGGCCAGGCCATGTTCACTGGGCACTGCGGCACTGCGTCACAATGGGGAAGGTGGATAAGGCACATACCAAATTGCAATTCGAACAGCGCAAGTTGAGGCATAGAGAGGAGACCACAGATAATACTGCATCAAGGCACATGGCAGAGCCTGAAGAGTCCAGCGGAGACATAGGACAAATATTGGCTGCGATGCAGAAAAGTTTATCCACGATTGATGGGAATATAGACTCATTATCCTACAGAATGGACTGTATGTCTGAGAGGCTAGATAAACATTCTGAGCGTCTGGATATGGCAGAACGCCATGTATCTGAGGTTGAGAAAGCCCAAACAGACACAGATAATGCCCAAAGGCAAATGGGGAGGACCTTGCAGCACTACAAGACAAAGAAACGGATTTGGAAGCCAGATCAAGTAGTAGCAATCTGCGCATTATTTGCCTTCCTAATCCTAAATCCACAGCACCAGGAAATATGGAGGTATTTGTGGAAGAGCTGCTAATCAACTTGCTAGGAAGTGACAGCTATGTTTGTTGTAGAGCATGCACACCACTCCTTAGGTCCTAAGCCTTTTCCTAGCGCCCCTCTGAGACCAGTGATAGCAACATTTCTCAACTACAGAGACAGGGATGCAGCATTGAAGGAAGAAAGAGAACAGGGAATCTAAAGTTCGAGGGTTCTTCTCTCTTGCTGTTTCCGGATTTCACGCTGAAGGTGCAGGATGCCAGACAGTTTGCATCGATGAAGCACAAATTAAGGGAGCAGAACATGGAATACGCAATGCTATACCCGGCAAAGCTGAGAGTAATGATTAACGTCAAAGCTAGGATCTTCTCTGATCCCAAATCCCTCCAGAAGGTCCTCAAGGAGCTAAGCATGTCAGGCACAAAGAAGAAGGGACTGAACGAAACAGACCACGCCAATGTACCCAGCCGAGACCCCGGCAAAAATGATTAAGAATTGATCAATGACTCTTGTTCTTTAACCCAGATTCACCAATTATGGCTATGGACAAAGACAGGTTGGGCTCTCAGAATTGAGTCCACAGGAGTAGAACATTAAGATGGGCGCTGGAGTATCGACAACACAAGGAGATATAAATGTAATGCATGTCAAATTAAGCGA
The DNA here is from genome assembly GCF_964263255.1 of Lissotriton vulgaris. NCBI lineage: Eukaryota > Metazoa > Chordata > Amphibia > Caudata > Salamandridae > Lissotriton > Lissotriton vulgaris. The sequence continues at coordinate 67,655 of NW_028247288.1, read as the reverse complement.
TCCCAAGCTGTGTTGCTTTGACTTTGGTGCCTGCTCCAGAAAGGTATGCTGAACATGTAGACTGCTTCAGGAGGTACTTTGGGAGGGTGGCGTTTCCTGCAGTGACTCATAATAAAGACAGGGCGTGGGGCTGGCTGGTGATGTTTGTTGTGCTCGCCGGTAACATCTGCCCCTATGTGTTACTCACTGTGTGGCAAAAGGGCAACTTTTTTTGTTTAATTGTTATAACATTAGCAATTGTAATGGCTAGCACAGGGTGGGTGGTGTACAGATCGCTTAGTTGGGTAAGGCATGGCATGGAAGGAGGTGGGAGGGGTATATGTTTTGATTTCATAGTACACATATGCATGGAATGTGTGAGATATTCAGTCAGATTCCTTGGAATAGTGAGGATAAAAGGTGCAGGGCAAGGCAAAGTAGGCACAAATAATACAATGCGAGACAGGGAACAGACATAATGGAAATATACATTTTTTAACCTGGAACATGAGAGGTCTATATGATTTCAGAAAACAAAGTAAAATACTGGCTTACCTAAAAAGACATGAGGTGGACGTGGCATTGCTTCAAGAGACGCACTTGGCCCCCAATATGTTGCATCTGGGAAAGCCTTTCTGTTAGAGGGCATTCCTTGAGTAAAACCCCAAGCCTTATTCTAAAAAGAGAGTCTTTTATGTGTTTCATTTTGTAAAATGAAACCCCTTTCTAAGTGTTGTTGTGTTATATGTCTCCTGCTTCTTCGTGTTTGGGCCATTGTGTGGGAGTGGTATTTTTTGATGGCGAAGCAAGACATTTTGCCATCACTTGCAGGATTTACGAAAAGTGCAATTTTAAAAAGAAAAATGCTCTCTGAAATGTCGATGTTTTCAGTTGCAGATTTCCAAATGTCTACTGAGTAATTTGGGTGGGAAGTTGCCTCTAATGCATGTTTAACAGATGAGGGGCAAACACAGATATTTAAATGTGTACAAGATTTTTCTCTTAAAGAGGGAACGCAACATGGTATTTCAGGGAGAAAAAGTGATGTCATTTTGAATGCATTGCTCAGAATTTATAAAAAATGTGGGCAGTTGACAAAATAACGTAATGAGCTGCAAAGGGAGTTAGTTGAAGCTAAAGAAAAGTCAGACCTTGCAACACATGAAAATAAATCATTGAAAAGAGAGTTGGAACTCTATCAAGCACTGTTTATTTTGCCAGTCTGTTTAGATAGCCAGTGATTCATTCGTGAAAATGTGGATGCAGAGAAGCTGCATGTTAATTTATGATGTTCACAGGAAGTTTTAATTAATTCTTTTGAGGACATTCATCAGCCAGAAATGAATTGTATTTTGGTGGAATTAGAAGCTTCTGAAGTAACGTTGAACAGAGAAAATGTAAAAGTGCAGGTAGATAAACAAACCAGCCTGTTAGAACTAGCGATCCTGGGTTGCAGTTATAAATCAGACTGGTCAGTAAATGATAACCTTGCTTTCCATGGAGAGACGTTATGAAAAATACAATTTAAAAAAATGAGTCTGAATGGGAAGAGGAGCAACAATGTGCTTTTGAATCTGCAAAAGGGATTTGGCAATGTGTTTCAAACATGTGGCCAATACAGAAAGGAGACATTGAGTTACATGGGACAATTCAGGGGTAGTGTGCCACTTTGAGTATGTGGGAAAAACAAGTAAAGAAGAGTGTGCTCTTAGACTTTTGTACTGAAACATTTTCAAATGCTGGAGAATATTTTGCTTGCACTGTGACAAATACAGGGCAGACACAATTGTGTGTTTGTTTTTGTGCTCTGATAGACACAGAGCAGACACAGTTTATTTTGAGTTGTGCAGTTAAGATTCTAGGGAGAGTCCTATTAGCGAAATTAAATGATTGGGCCTCTGAGAATAATATCTTGAGCAATGTGCAATATGGGTTTAGACCCATCTATTGATTGAGAAATATACCAGAGCCAAGGATGGGTCCATGTACCTAGGGTTCATGGACCTCTCCTCTGCATTCGATATGGTTAATAGATCTAAGCTCTGGGGTAAACTAGTTGACATGGGCCTGGACAGATCCATAGTCAATCTATTGTCTGACCTCCACTCTGGCCTTTCTGCTAAAATTAGAGTTTCCACTAACGGAAGGTGCACTGATGTGTTTGCATCTGAAAGGGGAGTCCGACAGGGATGTATATTGGCACCACTACTGTTCACGCTGTATGTGAACGCTCTAGAGCCCGCCCTAAGGGGCGTTACAAGCGACATCCCACGTGCAGGGGAACAGGGCATACCAGTTCTTCTGTACGCGGATGACGCGGTTCTACTTGCCCGAACAGGGGTGGGGCTTCAACGGCTTTTGGACGCTTTTGAATCCTTTATGGGTTCCTTAGACCTGAAAATAAATGCGAAAAAATCTCAGGTTATGCTCATGGGCCGGGCCTCGAGGAAATCTTTCCACAAAACCTTTTTCTGTGGCCAGGAAAAACTTGTTCGTGTCACCTCTTTCCCCTACCTGGGGATCACCTTTGATGAGAAAGGTAGTTGGGGTCCCCATGTAAAAAGCAGAGTAGCCACGCTGGCCAGAATTTCCGCTGCCCTCCATGGGTTTTCAAAAAAACTGGGGGGTAGGCCAATTGCAGCTATCAGTAAAATATATAAAGCTAAATGCATCTCAGTAGCTTCATATGGTGGCTCACTGTGGGGTTATAAAAGAGTTGATCCCATCCAGACTGCGGAAAACACATTTTTTAGATCTGTTTTGGGTGTTCCGCAGTCAACCCCGTCCTATACCGTCCATCAGGAATTAGGGGAAGGCTACATCGCTGATTTGATTAAAACAGCACCATTAATCGCCTGGCTTAAGATGTGGCTTAATTCTGAAATTCCCCTAAATCATACTATAATAAGGGACTGTCTGACTCTAGACAATGTACATAGGATTGGATGGTTGATGTACATTAAGGATAGCTTTTCTAGGTTGGGGAGGCCTGAACTATACTCGGTCACTGACTCTATAACACCCAATGACGTTGTTTATACCAAGGTGGCTATGAAGGAGCTCCTTTCTTTGGAGAGGGAAGAAACTGAGCTAAAGAAACCCTGTGTTAGGGCCAGTCTTTTGCTGGCTATACCTAGTGGTCCTGACAACTACCTCAACGTGGTGACTCATCCCTACCATAGGTTCATTTTAACCCGTTTTCGTCTTAATTTGATTCATTTTAACTTGGGTTCTTTTCCTGTGTGGAGCACCCCTGAAAAGGCCCCGCCCTGTTCTTGTGATCTCTTTTCGGAGCAGAGTACAATGCATTTTATAATGTTCTGCAGTTATTATAACGATGCCCGGAAGTTGTTTCTTGTTCCTATACTCAAGGAAGCAGGATTTATCTTAGTCAGACCTGCTCTTATTTACTTACAAATGTTGCAAACTCCCAGGATCATGTTTTATGTGGCAAGTTTCCTGGTGAGAGCTGTAAGAAGTAGGAACATCAGACTTAAAAATGCGCCTACCTCCTTTTGTAGCCCAGACTCGTTTATCAACTAGTCTGGCTGCTGGTAATTTTTGGTCAAGAATCCTAGATCATAGTGTATCAGGGCTTGTAGTTACCTTACTTTAATATCTATGTGGGGACCCACCTATGGGAAAATTGCACTTTTTTCTGCACTTTAGCACTTTGCACTTTAGTACCTCGTACTAATATTTTATCAATGAAATATAATATGGTGTACAATGATTTTAACTAAAATGTTTCTTTTTAAATGTTTTTTAACTGTTTTTAACTGTTTTTACTCATGGTATTTGTTGTTTGTGATTTCACGCCATTGTCTTTGTATGATATTAAGTTATCGCAATAAAGAATTTTGACTGACTGAGTTGTGCTCTGATAGACACCGGGAAGACACCGTTGATTTTGAATTGTGCTCTGATACATGAAGGGCAGACACAGTTGGTTTGAAGTTGTGCTGTGACAGACACAGGGCAGATACAAGTGCTTTTGTATTCTTGCACGCTGACAGGCACTGGGCAGACGACAATAAGGCATAATGTGATTTCGAGTTTTGAAATTTCATGAATACAATGGCTGATGATTTTCTCTGAGTTATACAGAACAGGTAGTGCATAAGACGCAAATGTGATACATTTGGTACATATAGACAGAATCTGCAGTTTTGCATGAACAGTTGGTGTGTAGTGTAGTTTCTATATTCCCAATAGGCTCTGGGCATTGGAATAACATAAATGATAGTTTAGACGTAGGACTGAGGTTGTCTGGGTCTCTATTGAATATGTTAGACTTAATTGTGTGTGCCAGCTAGCTCAGAGGTCACTAGAAACGTTCTCGAGTAAACAAGAAGGTGTTTAGCTTTCCTGAAAAGACAAGAAGGGATTAGCTTCTGACAACCATATCACATGACAACTTTGTTCCCCCTGCAATAATGAATATATCTCTAGAGTCGCGGAAACAATAGATAGCTATTTTACTCTGTCAATCGTGCATGCTTCGTTTCACCAGAGATGCAGAGAAATAGAGAGATGGGCGTTTTCAATAAAAGGATTTTTTTTGAGCAGCCTCCTTTCTCATGCAAGAGAAATGAATTGCCACAATTGCAATACTTGTCATAAAGTAAAGTGCGTACAGTAAAAGGAGTATTATGAAATAATACTGTAAAAGCATTTATATGGTTTCTAAGCCATAAGATACTTAAAATGGATAAAACACATACAATGATAAAATAATGACTAAACGTACTCAACTGGTGTTTCAAAGATACGCCTACCCCAGTGTACCTAACCTAAGCCTAGTACGTGGGAAGGAGTAGATGAGTTAAAGTTTTTTCCAAGAATCTGAATCAAGAATTCTCTATGGGTCTAATCAGCTCCTTACCTTAGGTATAGAATGAAGGAGGTCTTGTATCTCTCTCTCAGGACTCAATCTCCCAGAAAACCCGCAAGGGTATCAGGGAAACACTGGAGCTGGATTTCTCGGCAGGAGAAAAGACAGCGTCTCCCTCAGTGCGTCAGCAGGGAGGATCGGCTTCTTTCGGCGCTCGCATCAGCAGGGCGCCGGGCAAGTAGATAGCCGATTCTGCTCCAAACCACCGTGTCCGGCTTAAGGCAGATGATGGTATATTTATACCTGGAAGGTGCCGAGTTTGACATAAGGTTGGACATAAGACGTCACTAAGAACTGGCAGTTCTTTCAGGACTCTCAGGAGTTCTAGGACAAATCAAAACAGAAGCAGGGGGAATTCTCGGGCTGCTGGAGGCTTGGTTTGTTTAAGAACGCGTTGTACTTTCTAGGAGTCTATGGGAGTAGCCTTGCCGTATTTGGACTGCATTGGCTATGACTTAATATGGATATGATTATTATGCCTTTAGAAGGATATGATTTGTCATAACCACATAAGGGCATAAATCGGGAATATCTAATTATGGTCCTAGATACATTCACAACACCCACTCCACGCATAATGTCCATCATTACTAAATACTAAGCAATACTAAACATATAACGATGCATGTGTATTCCAGCCAACCCCAAAATACATAGTCTGCATTTGAAATGGCGTATACACGAAAAATGAGTATAATACCGTACGTTTTCAAGCAGTGGTATCATTCAGATAATGCATGTTTTGTTCATTTAGAATGTTGACTGAATGAATCATGAAAATTACATTTAGGAAATGGCTCTTAATACAGAAGAGAAGGTTGAGACCACTTTATCACATATTTATACTACACTGTACATGTGCTAGAGGCTAAATCAAAATATTGTCTCTAGGTATTTTAAAAATAGAAATCTTGTTCTCTAAGAATAGTTCTACTTTAAGCATAGTATCATGTGCCAAAAAAAAGTAAATATTTTGGGAACTGGAGAAAAAATAATTTCGCTTTCGGGAAGAAAAATAGTTCCAATGTTTTTTAAGAAGTTCTGTTTATCAAAACTGAAGGCCGAATTCAAAGTTCAGGGAAAGCTGTGTGCTCGCTATTTCAAAAATTATTCTCGTTGTTAGAAAAGAACATTACCTCAGATAGGCCGGCAAAAAATTTGTCTACAACAGTGGGTTAAAGTTGGGCCAAATCCGAAAAAGCGGGAATAGTGCATATGTGCGATGCATTGACATCATCGGTGTTTAGATCAGCAATGGTCACGGAAGGTTGTACCTGTGTGCCACTTTCATCTCATACCTCACCACCACCTAATCGTAATGGTGAGGTCTCAACGAATGCCGTCATCAGAATTGGTAGCCGCTGGGGACAACACGTTGCATGAGCCGTTACTGAACCAAGCAAAGTATCGACATCCATAGCTACTGCTGATGGGAGTGTGAGACAGACGTCTAACACGCATTCTTCTCTGCAGAGCAAGCATCGTAGAATAGGTAGGATGCAATCTTGCCAGATTGGTCTGAATGAAAGAAACCAGGTAGTATTAAGATCTCTTAGCCAAGCCAAGCCGAGGACTTTAGTGATCCGCTCTCGGTATCGTATTGCTAGGATCATTTCTTTCATTGTAGCCTGAGTTTTGTCTGTGACTTGACTTGCCATATCGGAGCAGAAGGAACAAAAATAAGATTCCTGCTGAGTCCCAAGATGAGAGGCAGGCCACCAAACACAGAATGCACGAAATTCAGGAAAATGCCAAGAACTGCATCAAGGGGTGCTAGCAGTTCCAAAAAAATTGTCTTAAATACATATGCGATGCCACTGGTATCAGACATGTTTAAGATTTGACTTTACATTTCTATGAAATGTACGGGTCAATTTGTTGATAATAATGCATGTATCTCTGCTGCTGTCCTTGCAACTTGCAGATCATACGTTTCTCTAGACGAGGTTAAAGGCACAGTTGTTTGTAAAAGAATAGACTTCATTCTGCTTAAAGTATCAATTTGAATAGAAGAGATATTCAAAGAAGGCTATATTGCCGCCTCCATGTCTGGTTTGCTGTTTGGATACAATTCTTGCATACAACAATTGACCATGGAAGTAACGCTCATGAGATAGGCTTTTCCTGGCACCATGCCACAACAGCTGTGGTCACTTATTATAACGTAGCTGCCGCTGGAAAGCTGTCTGAAAAAGGGCTCTATCTGTGTAGCAGGGGTGCCGTGCAGGTGACATGAAAGGTTATTTGAAGAACCTTCGCAGGCTCCATGCAAGTTAATTCCTTGACACAGAAGTGTACCCCTTCGTGATTTTTTACAGTTGTTACCACTAAGAAATACTTCTTTCTTGCCCCCACTCCAACATCTATGTGTATAAGGCAAATTCCAGATTGACTAGATGTATCCTTTACCCAACCTTTCATACAGGCCTGCTGGTATATACTTTTGGCAGTATTGAACTGAAACATTGTTATCGGGATTGTAATGGTGCCATGTATTATCCATTCAATGACCGGTCGTTCTTACATTGTCAATGGTAATTTTTCTAGTTTTTCAGTGCTCAGCACCGTATAGTCTGCCCCTATTTGTGCCAAAGAGATTTGTTTATCAGTAAGGTTAAAGATTGAAAATAATGACGTTGTGTTGATTAGACGCCATGGCACATTGCCTGAACGCAAATTTTGTAACGTCCAGCCTAACTGTACAATAGAACGTAATTGGGACTGGCCATGTTGTAACATTAGCATATTCTGTTCTATTATATCAATAGCAGATGATACAATGCTGTCCAGTGAATACATTCTGGAGGGGGACAGAGTCGTTAACCCATTGTCCACTACAGAAAGTGATTTTTCCAGATTAATACAATCAATTTCTCGTATTTTTTCAGCAGTTTCAATTTGTGTTATTTTCCAAGCTTCATTGTAAGCTGTGTATATACCAGCATATATGAAACGTTTTTGACGCTGTTTGCGAGGCCCTAGTAAGAAATCTCGCAAGTCAGCACCTTCTTTAAGTAAAGTCAAGTGTTGCTCAATTTCGGGTAGTGTGGTTCTCTGTAGCCATTCGAGGCATAGTTTTCCTACAGTGTATGTTGTAACCATCCCTGGATGTTGTCTCTGGGAATATCTTGGGTCTGGCCTATTCTGTTTGAACCCCTGTACTTTGTTCAGGAATCTATCTTGACAGTTATTAGTGTCTGTGGGCCAGATCAACCATTTTCTCCAATCAGGATTTGTTCTGTTATGTTTTAAAATATAGGACACGTCTAACCCCTCATCTGTAGTGTTATTTCTATCAGGCATAGGCTTTGGTATAGACAGGTTGTTTAAATCTTTTATCTTGGCTAGGCCAAGACAGGTTGTTTGTTGAATGGTATCAAACTTTTACCCTTACTTGGCAGGAAGACACGTAGCGGACCCAAGCCACGCTGGACAGCACCATCTACAGCGACCGCTATCACCAGGCACGCCACCGCCGCTCCGGGACTCCAAATCCTGGCAGCTTTCGCGGCGGCGGCGCGATCCCTGACGCGCGATTAAGGCGCCAGGAGGGGCTATAAAAACAGTAAGCCCTCAGTGGAGCGGTGGGAGACAAACCTTTACCCTTACTTGGCAGGAAGACACGTAGCGGACCCAAGCCACGACGGACAGCCCATCTACAGCGACCGCCATCACCAGGCACGCCACCACCGCTCCGGGACTCCAAATCCCGGCAGCCTTCACGGCGGCGGCGCGTTCCCTGACGCGCGATTAAGGCGCCAGGAGGGGCTATAAAAACAGCAAGCCCTCGGTGGAGCGGTGGGAGACAAACCTTTACCCTTACTTGGCAGGAAGACACGTAGCGGACCCAAGCCACGCCGGACAGCACCATCTACAGCGACCGCCATCACCAGGCACGCCACCGCCGCTCTGGGACTCCAAATCCCGGCAGCCTTTGCGGCGGCGGCGCGTTCCCTGACGCGCGATTAAGGTGCCAGGAGGGGCTATAAAAACAGCAAGCCCTCAGCTCCGCGGGACGCGAGCGGGATGCCCGGGCAAAGGGCGGGCCCTCAGAGGCACGAGGAGGCCGGGCTGGGCCACCCCCCCCAAAGTCCATCAAGGCACCGCGCACACCAGGTATTTATTCGTGACTCATTCCCCTCCACTCCTGGCCGCCGCACCCCCACCTCGTCAGACTATGAGGAAGACTGTTAAGAAGTCCAAGATGCCCACATTAAGGTCAAGCACAAAATCTAAAGTGGATCCCCCCCACCATTACCAACATTAACCGCAATTGATAAGATGCTGAAACAAACGATAGGGGCGGTATCTAATGCCATCGCTAACACGGAAAGAAGGCTGTCCCTACCGCCCGTGACTATTGTCCAAGACACCCAAGAAATTCTTATCAATTCATCTGCAGTTTCTTTAGACTCGGCAGATGACCCGGACATTAGTTTGGCCATTACTCACTCTCCTTTCGCCGACATCCCTTGTGCTCAGGCACCCGCCGAAAGTAGTAGGGAGCGAACGGACCCACAAACAAAGAAAAACAGCAGTAAACTACACACCATGGAAAAAACCTTGCCTAAGGACGGCTCTAAATGCGGAGGCAAAAAAGGCCCAAGTAAATCCAGAAATCACAATCTGGTGACGCCCATAAACCCACCTACGCCAGGAATACCCTGCTGGATTACCAACATGGTGGCGGAACTTAAAACGGACCTTGAACACTCCATCACTGTGCTATGAAAACCTCTAATAGCCAAGATAGACAGACTAACATCACTTATAAACAACAAGGGTGTTGGCCCGAAAGGCCAATCCGCTCATGAGGGCACACTAACAAAACAAAACGAGGCCATACCTAAAAGACCAACAAAAGATAAAGTCAGTCTAACATCGGACAAGGCAGCAAACAACTCTACCAGAGTCACACAAAAAAGCACTAAAGAAACTCAAAAGGTGGTTACTTCATCAACCGCAGGCAAAACTAATAAACAGACACTCATCGAAACTAACAAATTACCCCCTGAACCCACTCAAACATCTCAAGGAAATAATGGTCAAACCCCCAAGGCGACATCCAAGACTAATCCGACTCCAACTGCAACTAAAGAAAACAAACCTGCAACCCGCTTCAGGACAATTAATCTCCCGCCTGAAGCTTTACCATTCGTGGTTGTTTTAACAGGTGTCCCACCTCTTAGAGAGGGCAAAAGGGAGACACAAGTAGAGTTAAAAAATAAGTGTGCACAGTGGTTACAAATACATAGACCACTACCCCCTAACATTCATGGGGAGATCCTATCAGTACGAAGGGGGGAGTGGGTCGGCAATGGCACAAAGACTATAGCAGGGGACATAATCACGATAAACTTCAGAGACATTGCAGCTGTTAACTTTATCTGCAATGCGCCCCCCAATTATACCCACTCACAAATTCACCCAGTACACTTATCCTACTTCTACCCATTTGCCCCTCACAGACCCCCGCAGAGCAAAAGACCACCAATGATTAGAATGCCCCAAATGGTCCCCCAACATAGACTTCCTCATTGGCAAATGCCACAGTACGCGACTCCAATTTATAACCCTTTCCTAATGCAGCATGCTCACTGGAACAGGTTTAGCGAACTTGAAGAGGTCGACTGACAGGGACAGGACACACAACCCCCCAATAAGATAAGGCTGAAGGAACTAAGTCCACCCATAATAGGAAGGAGCAAGGGGGTGGGAAACAGATTAGAACCTGCGCACAGCATAGGGGGCAGCTACAACAGAAGTAGTGGAAAAGGCGACCCGACAAAATCCCCAATACACAGGCCAGCCATTACACAGAATACACCAGCAACTCTTTGTAGCCCACAACCCAGCTTACACCCCAGCTCGGATACACCAGACAAAGCGGGAAAACAGACAGTGTTCCCATTAGGAGATCTAACAGGAAACTTAAAGGAAAAATATTGTGAAAATTCACAAGTCGTACCCTGGAATATAGCAGGATTAGCGGCCAAATTCGAATCTCAAGATTGGCTCAGCTATATAAATAAATTTCAAATCATATGCCTGCAAGAAACATGGGTCACTGAAATAAACGACTATAGCTTAGAGGGCTACAAAAGTTTTTTTGTTCCAACAAAAAAGGTAACATCGGGGAGAGCTAGCGGGGGACTGGTAACATATGTCAATTTAGACATCCAGGGCACCTGGTCAAACATCAACTGGGCCACAAATAACCTCCAAGTACTAAGGTTTGACTCAAAAAGACTTAACTTTTTTCTAGTTAATTGGTACAATGCTCCTGGCATGATGGAAAAGGGAATAGCTGTAAACGAGCTTGATGCCTGTCTAGAAAATTTGAACTCCCTAAACAAGACACCAAACCGTCGAAGTTTAATACTCACGGGGGATTTTAATTGCCACCTCTGTGATAAACTCAAACCTTTTAATAAAGACTGGTCGAGATGCACAATAATGAAAGGTCCACATTTTACGCATTCAAAAGAGGGATGGGACCTGGAGAGACTAACGAAAAGGCATAACCTGATTCAAACACTAGATCTTGTCGTGCTGGGAGAAAAAGGAGAATTAACCCAACATACAAGGGAAGAGGTTGCCACTCCTATATTGACTTTATTCTAGTCTCCCCTTTATTAAAAAGAAATATTAGCAAAACTATAATAGACACTAGCATCTTTAGTGACCACAATCCGGTTATCATCACAATAGAAGGCCTTAATTTTAACTTGGGCTCAAAGAGATCCGACACCATGGAAAAAGCAGTGGACCAGGGAAGAAGAATCAAATGGGCCAGGATCGATGGGGACAGATTCTATCGAAGACTGATAGCAGAGGGTTCAGAAGTAATAAACATATGTCTTGACCCAAGCCTGGATGGAGTTCTGGTGGTCAGAGCATTTGAACAAATTGCATCCCATGTAAACAAACTCCTAATGTCTACTGGGGCCAGTAAAGCGCCTTCAAATCCACGTTGGTTTGACTCGACCTGTACCAAGGCGCTCAAAAAGCTGAAAAACAGCCTCCATGCAAAACCAAGGGATAAGATCTTGATCGCACAGAATAGAGTGGATTACAAAAAAGCACAGAAGAAGCGCAAACAAAGCTTACAAAATCAAGCCTGGGAGGACTTAAGGGACGCTGCTGAAAGGAAAGATTCTGTGAGTTTCTGGAAAGTCATTAATTCCCCATGTTTCCAGGACCAAGATGCCCCAAAAATAATGAACATTATCCTGCCGGAGCAATGGCAGACTCATTTTCAGAGTCTATATAATCACTCAAGCCATTCAACCCAGGGGGATGTATTAAGGAGCTTTCAGCCGGCCAAATTGGATCTTACCCTGAAAGAAGTCGAAATGGGAATAAAAGGGCTCAGCAAAAATAAAGCACCCGGCCCGGATGGAATTCCACCTGACTTATTCTTAAGCAAACCCGAGCTATGGGCCCCGCTGCTCACCAGGGTTTTGAACGAGGCTGTGGTGGCAGGGCTGCCTCGCTCCTGGTCAACTGCGACCATAGTCCCCATTTACAAAAAAGGGGACCACGATGACCCTCAATGTCATCGACCCATTTCACTTATTGATGTGACCGCAAAAGTATTGGGACGAGTAATTTTACACAGGCTACAAGATTGGGCCGAGGAGCATCAGATCCTCTCGGAAATTCAATACGGCTTCAGGGAGGGCAGATCCACCACCGACCAATGCTTGAACTTATATCTTCTGATAGCCAAATATACTATAGCGGGGAAGGGGTCCATTCACATGGGGTTTATGGACCTCTCAGCGGCTTTTGACCGCGTAAATAGAAGAAAGCTTTGGGCCATGCTGTTAGACTTAGGAGTGGATCAACCGTTAGTGGATACCCTGCAAAACCTCCACTGGAACACAACCGCTAGTGTGAGGTACACACAAGAGGGAATAAAGACCGATCCCTTTGCCTGCACCAGCGGAGTAAGGCAGGGATATATCCTCGCGCCCTTTCTTTTTTCTATATACATTAACTCGCTGGAGAAAGATCTCCTCAAACTCAAGGTGGACTCACCCCAAATTGGTCATCGTGCAGTGCCCGTATTACTATACGCCGATGACGCGGTTTTGCTTGCAAGAACCCCTCTAGGATTACAAAAGTTGATCGACGGCTTTGTCAGGTTCATGGACAAATCGGACCTGTCGACAAACCTGGAAAAATCCTATATTATGTCAGCAGGGCAACTGACAAAAGGGAACTTCATCTATCACATTGGATCACATAAGATAGACCAGGTTAAGACCTTTTCATACCTGGGGGTATTATTCGACAATCACCTTAATTTTAAACCTCTGGTAGAGAAGCATTCAATGAAACTGGCAGCATCAGTAGGAGCCATTATGGGGTATGGTCAAAGACTAGGAAAATGGTCCCCAGAACAGATAATGAATTTGTACAGGTCAATTTGCTGCGCGAAGGTATCCTATGGAGCAGAAGTGTGGGGCTTCTTGGATAACAAAGCACAGCAAATACAGATAGAAGAAAACAAATTCTTGAGAAGAATTTTGAAAGTGCCCCAGAGTGTACCGGCCTACATAATCCATGAGGAAGTGGGAGAACCCTTCATAGAAGACCGGATTAAAACCAAACCTCTTCTCGCTTGGGTCAAAATATGGACCAACCCTGAGGCGACCTTAACAAGACAAATTATATTGGATTGCCTCAAACGAGATAAGGGTCACGCCATACCCTGGCTGAAGTATGTCAAGACCTCACTTGCAGAGATCGATTGTGTAGACTTCTTTACATTTCCAGACTCTCTAACCATTGGGAGCAAAGCTCTGGTGAAGAAACTTTTTCCCGCACGGCTTCAGACATTAAGGGCAGAGAAAGAAAGCCACAAATCCACCGTTTCATCTTATAATGAACTCACAGTGAAGCGAGGAATGGAACCTTATTTGAGGGTCATGTACAATGCTCAGGACCGCTATGTCATGACCCGGTTTAGGCTGAACATGCTCCACCATCTTTTTTGCGGTCCCGGCGTGGTTCACACTTACAGTGGCAGAGAAGGGTACCTGCGACTGCGACCACAGGTCTCCGCAGGATACCCTTCACTTTGTTTTATTGTGCCCGTTCTACACTGTACCAAGATGCAAGTTCCTGGTGGGGCTCCTGAAAGACTTAAAGTTGAAACATGCAAAACTCGCCCTGAAGTTCCTAAAGGAAGCGGAAGACGCTTACACCCTTTTCTGCACTACAAATTTCATCCGGATGGCACTACGACTGAGAAATACTAGAGAATCTTGACTATAACATCACCTGACCCTTTGGATAATTGATTCCTGCTCCCCTAGCTGAATGAACTATGGTGTTAGAAACATTTAAACATTTTAACTTTTATGAAACTTTTTTTTTTAAAAAAGGAAAAAGTATCTTTTTTAACATTTTTCTATGTGAGTACTTTGTATATGTGCTTTTATGGTGTCTTTTTAAGAACCCGAACAAAGATTATAAATTGAAATTGAATGGTATCATTCAGGAACATTATTTGTTCTGGGATCATGCAGGCTCTGAATAATGATTCTAACCCTTGTACCTGCCATTCCTTTGTACCCCAGACAGTTTTTGTCTCAATGTTGTTTTTCCAAAATTCAAAATCAAATGTAGATATTTTTTCATAAAATTTTTCAGAATAAATCAGTTTAGTATTTGTCAACATGTTTTTCATTCCTGTCTTAGTCATAATTTAAAAATTAAACGTTTCTGGATCAGTGATATTAAATCCTGAAAAGTATGGGAATTTTTCATGAAATGTTTCTGAGCTGTCTTTCGGCGGAGTTGGACAATGTTCCCATTGATTATACATTAAAACATTTCTAGGATTTGCCAATTTATGAAAATAGTGATGCCCAAAATGATTGAAGCAATACATTTCTTCATAATTCGTTGAACCCTGTAAATAATCATGTTCTGTAAATTTTTCTGACATTTCTAAATCTGACATCATATTATTAATATTTTCAAATTCCCAATTATCAGAGAAAGTACTAGGTGCTACAAAGTCACTTAAGGAAATCTTGAACTGATGTGGATATTTCAAGAGTTCAACCGGGCCATAGATTTCGTAATCAGTATTGTCCCATGCTACACCACCAGGTATAGGAATGGCTGTGATGTTCACTGATGATAGTTCTCTTTTTTCGACGTGAGATGATTTATGAGGTTTTAGAACCAAGTTGATGTTCTGACTTGCTGTGTCCATTGTGCTGTATTTTCCATCAATCATTCTTCCCAAGCTTAAAACTAAGATGAGCCAGAACAGGAGGAAAAGTACACCTAACACAATCCATAGTTCAATCCAGGGTGAAATCAGGTATGTTTCTCCAAGTTGATGAAAGATTTCTGTAATTTTGTCCTTGAAAGTTTTGTTTGCTGGCTTGTCTCCATGTTCACTTGGATCATCGTAAAAGTCATCGAAATTGATAAAGTAGCCAGATGCAGTTCTGTCAATTGTTTGGATGGCATCAGGATTGTTATTGATATTCGTAGTTGCTTCTTACTTTTTCATATTAGAATAGCCCAAGGCTACATCATTGCAGACAGGTGTTTCTTGACGAACTGTAATTTTGGTTTCAAGAGGCACAGGTTTTTATTCACTGCAGGTTTATCAAATGTGATTAGTCTCTCAGTTTGAACCACTTGGATTGTAGCAAGGTTTGGTCTTCTGCTACTTCTTGGGAGTCCACTGGGCCTACTACTTATTATTGGCCACATGGTTGTGGTTTTACCAGGTTGATTGATACAACTCTGTTCTCCTTTTTACCAGCAAGGGGCGGTAGTACAACTGATCTTGTTCCGCTGATGGCTAAGACAGGTACTGCTTTTCTGTAAAAAGGCCCAAATTCCTTCTTCACCACCATTTTTTCTCGGACCAGAGCCCCAATCATTGGAATCCAGACAGGTCTTGCTGGGACAGGTGGTTTTTCTTCAGTGGCCATTGGCTTTAACTTTGTGTTACTCAGACTTCTTTTTGTTTCATTTAAGTCCTGTAAAACAGCCAAACGATCTTTGATAGCAAAAGCTTTTTGTTTCACCACTGAAGTCTGACAATTGAGATCTTCGATTATCATTCTTGTACCAAACAAAAGTTCATACGGAGTGATTTCCACCCAGAGAATTTCTTGGCAGATTATTAAGACTACGTTGGACACCTATTAGATGTTTGACCTACCCATCACCCGAACCTAATACCATCGCTGTTATAGATTGCTTTATGTCACGATTTTTTCTCTCCACTACCGCATTTCCCTCAGGATGGAATGGACTAAAGTACCGCAATGCAATGCCCAAGCTGGTCATGGCCTCCTTGTAAGATCGAGAGCTAAACGCAGGACCCTGGCCAGAATGTAGCATGCCAATTGCGTATGTGCCGATAAAGACTTGCAAATGTTTTATAACAGTTCTGGCGCACTCGCATCAGCAGGGCGTCGGGCAAGTAGATAGCCGATTCTGCTCCAAACCACTGTGTCTTGCTTAAGGCAGATGTTGGTATATTTATACCTGGAAGGTGCCAAGTTTGACGTAAAGTTGGACATAAGACGTCACTAAGGACTGGCAATTCTTTCAGGACTCTCAGGAGTTCTAGGACAAATCAAAACAGAAGCAGGGAGAATTCCTGGGCTGCTGGAGGCTTGGTTTGTTTAAGAACGCGTTGTACTTTCTAGGAGTCTATGGGAGTAGCCTTGCTGTATTTGGACTGCATTGGCTATGACTTAATATGGATATGATTCTTATGCCTTTAGAAGGATATGATTTGTTATAACCACATAAGGGCATTAATCGAGAATACATTCACAACAGGTGCAGGTCCCAGTAGAAAGTATAGGGGTAGTGTTTGAGGTACCGTCACTAGGCAGAACCTTTGATTCCCTTACAAATGAAAAGCCCAAAATTTTGGAGACAGAGGTGGTGACACACAATTCTGATTTGGTGCGCATGACTAAGTGCGAACACCTAGGAGAGAAAGACAGTACTAACAGGTGGGCAGAGAATGAAGGGATGCATAATGCCCTAGACTTACTTAGAACTGTGATTCCTATGTGTCAGGATGCACAGCGCAGACCAGTCCCACAGATGGTGAAGGGACAGTTGAAGAAAGTAAAATTACCAGAGCAGATAGGGCAGATGAATTGCCTTTTGCTCATGCCAAATGATCAAGGGTGCACGTATTCAGCAGTGTGTGAAGAGATAGTCAGGAAGGGTGCTTCCCCAGCCCTTCTAACTGAGCAAGGTAAGGGAGAGTTTGACTCCAATCCCAAGAATTCAGTGGACATAGTGTGGGTAGAATTCTCAGATAATTCCCTAGAGCAAGTAGTGAACCGTGGAGACAGGAATGAAAATATTGTGCCATCAAACCCAACACGGAAAAAAAAGAATGTGCGCTTTTTGAAAAAAAATATTTGCAAGAAGAGTGATGCTTGTTTCTTTTTCAGACCATACTGCGACGTGTTGGTGTACCTGATGTCCCTGTCCTGTATATGGGTGCCTTTTTCTGAGTGGGCCGTAGAGAGTATGGGCCCCCCCAACCCTGAAGTAATTACCAGACAGCGCAAACTGACAACGAAGCAAGACAGTTTGTCAGCAGCTACAATAGCCGTTGAGATGGCTGCGGTGGCTTTTTACGGGAACTATTGTGGTTGTAGGAAGTACTGGGGAAATTGGAAAGTGGATTCTGGAGGGTTGGTCCACTGAACAGGGCACCTGAGCTCAAGTGTGGCACCCTATAACAAAGGGCATTTTGAAGACGGTGATTGGTGTATTGCTGCACGTGTACAAGGATTATTGGGAGGCTCTGCATTTCTCAGTTAGAACGGTTTGACTGACATAGCCCCTAGACTGGTATCAGATCACTCATGTATTAACCTTAAACTGAGCGGGTGTCACAATGAAGCCGTCCCGCGGAGATGGCGCTTTTATAGTGATGTACTTGCAGACCCTGAGAACAAAAAAAAGATTGAAGAGGCCATAATAGACTACCTCAAGCACAACGACTCCCCGGAAACTAGCACTACCACACTCTGGGATGCCCTGAAGGCACCCATCAGAGGCACAATAATTGAAATGAAGTAAAAAATAAACAAGATTACAAATCTGAGACTAACACAGCTTGAACAGGAGATCAAAAGTTTAGAAATGGCCCATGCAAGGGACCTACAAGATAGCAATACCCTCGCAAAATTAACACAAAATAAGTACGAATACAACAAAATACTGAGTGAGAGGAAGGGACTGTGGATTAATAAACACAAAGCCCTTAACCCCTGTGAAGCCAATGAAGCAGGGAAACTCCTTGCCTCCTACCTCAAACACAAACACAACCAATTTGCCATCTCTTCCATCACAGACTCTAAGAACCAAACACACACAAGACACAAGGACATTCTAAAGACCTTTCAAGAGTTCTACCAAGAACTTTACAAAAAACAAACAGAACCTTGATCTAGAGGAGTGTACAAAATACCTCGATAGACTCAGGTTACCGCAACTTAGCGCAGAAGACACAATTAGGCTAGGTCAAGAAATTAACTATACCGAAATTAAAATGGCAGTCAAATCACTGAAAGAAAATAAAGCCCTGGGCCGGACGGGTTTACAGACGCTTTCTCCAAGACTTTCTTAGATCAGCTGAAACCAACCATGAAACAAGTTTTTAATCACTCAGCGTCCAGAGGGGCAGCATCACAAACCATGTCAGAAGCTAACATTATAGTCACCAAAAAACTACAGACCCATATCCCTTATCAACGTGGACTGCAAACTATATGCTAAGATACTGGAATTTAGACTCAACTCTTTTCTCCCAAAGCTAATAAGCAACTCCCAGGTTGGTTTCCTACGTACTACAATGTCTAATGACAACACCCAACTTCTTTGCCACATACTAGAACATGTGGCCACAAAATCTGAACCAGCAGTAGCTATCACATTAGATGGGTAGAAGGCCTTTGATAGAGTCTACTGGGTTTTCAAAGAATGTGCATGCAATCGTTCAACTTAGGGGTGGGATACATACGGATGGTTATGACTCTGTACAAGGAACCATAAGCCCGTATTGTCGTTAATGGGTCTCTCTCTGAACCTTTTACACTGCAACAAGGCACTAGACAGGGATGTCCTTTATCCCCTTAATTATTCTTACTTGCACTAGAACCCCTAATTCAAGATATCAAATTAATTACGAACATAAGAGGGATAGATATTAATGGAGTTGAAGTAAAATTAGCAGCCTATGCATATGCCATACTATTAGTAATTGAACAACCAACGATGTCAATTGAGGCCCTGATGGAGACAATAGCAAAATATTCCAGGTTTTCAGGATATAAACTAAACAGAGACTAGTCAGAATGCAAACCACTAAATATTCATTGCATAAGAGACTCCCTGGGAGGGTCGGGCTTAGCCTGGCAAATAGGATATATCAAATATCTAGGTATGCATTTAGGTAGCGAAGTAATTGATATGCTGCATCAGAATGAGAAGCTACTACTAGAAAAGATTTAAAAACTCCTGGACTCCTGGTCCCCAAAATTCATAACGTGGTGGGGCAAAATCAAAACTATTAAAATGATCACCCCAATGATTGACTAACTGATCAGTAGGCTCCCCCTCCTCCTCACAGATGATTTCCACTGCAAAGTTGCCATTGTAATCTCCAAATTCCTCTGGCAAGGGAAGAAAGCACGTATAAGTAGCAAAAAACTAAGACTGGATAAAAGTCAAGGAGGGGTAAATCTAGCAGACTTCAGAATATTCCAGCTAGCCTTTCTGGTAAAACAATTCTTGTTGTTTGGCTCGAGGCATTTAGAACATGAGAGACCCGGCGTCCGTGGCGGGGACCCCGTTTCTTCAGGATGTATAGGAATCGAGTTCCTGTACAGTATTTCTCCTGGCAAGAATATTTTCTCGAGAGGCTTTTGACTTTGCATCACAAGAGTGTAATACAGCCCCTTAAGGGCCCTTTGGCCAATTTGGGCCAGGTGTCAGTGGGTTTGGACCCTGTCAGCCATTTTGTCTGAGAGAATTGTCGTTCTACTCAGTGATACTGATCCCCAGTCCTGAAGAGGCCAATTGAAATTTCTGGCTGAAATGCGACCGCGCCTGCTTCGACATTTGCAGAGGAGTCCCATCATTTGGAATTGTAGGAACGAAGAAAAGCGCCCCGTTAAATATTTCTGAGGTGTCATCTCTCATGTGCAATAGGGACTACCTTACAGTGTACTACACCGAATTAAGAGTGTACACTCTGATTGCTTTGCTCTCAGTAGGGGAACTCCTTATTGATTTATTTGTTTATGATATTTGTATGTTTTTGTATATGTTGTATATATTGTATGTATGTAGTATATCATTTATATGAGTGTGATTTATATGTTTTTTGTAATGGATTGTACATGATGTATATATGAAGTTGATATATGTATCAGTTTGTTGTGATTATATTGTGTTTTGCCACAAATAAGAATTAGTGCAAGCAGGGTAATTAGCTGTACTCTGTTTGAAAATAAATGTTTGTGATTGATCCCTTTCTACCGCTTTTCCTTTGACTCTACATCGCTGATGTTGTTTGCCCAGGTGTAAGAGGGTAACTGAGGCATGACCCCTATTGTATATAAACCTGTTTTCTGGCAAAACAAGGCTCATACTGGATATCACCACCCACCGACCATATGCCGGTATGGCTACAGGTAGTGAGAGCCATCCTGAATAACCTAAGCCCCTGGCTCTATTAACAGCAATATACCCCCTCACATTCAAGTCCATTTTTAAAAATAAAAAAAAAACGCGCTACTCAAGGTAGAAGCTGGAGAATAATAATAATAATAATAATAATAATAATAATAGCATAGAATAGCATCAAAGGTTCCAAAATGGAGTCACTATGGGCCAATAGCAAGGTTTTGAATAAAGGGAAAAGCCTAGCCTTCAATGTATGGATCGAAAAAGATATCCACTACCCTAACCAACTAGTAAACGAAACATACCCTATCACATTCACAGACCTCAAGTCAAGATACAACCTAGCTGACATTGAATTCAATATATTTTTTTTAAATAGGAACGGCTCTGTCAAAAACTAAATTATCTTTATCGCAGCGAAAAATCTCCCGGTTTGTGTCAAACATTAATAAGTTAGGATACCAGGTCTCACAGCTCTACAAAATTCTTTGCCCAAAATCTTCTAAGCTTAATGTTAAGACGGTTGCCCTTTGCGATAAACAAGCGAACGCCACACATAACGAGCAAGAATGAGCCACACTATGGAGTTTGGCCTCACGTAATAAGATCTCCCCTGTGCTTTCAAAAACAACATTTTGGCTGTTACACAAGGCTTTCTGGACCTCAGCCCATTTATTCTCATTAGGCCTCACGGAAGAAGTGAAATGTTGGAACTGTAACAAGGAAACTGGGGATTTAGCACACCTTATCTTTCACTGCCCAACACTCAAATCATTCTGGGGGAAAATCTTTGTGTTTATAAATGATGTGTTTGAATGTAGGCTAACAAAAGAATTTTCCACCCTTACCATGGCATTTATGTGCACAGACTTGAAATCTGAACCCGATAAAGACCTACTAGACCTGCTACTGACAGCAGCTGTAAAAATGGTCATCCCCTATTGGAAAGACACAAGTAAAACTTCTTACAAAGGCTGGTTCAACTGGATCACCCATCTTAGAGGTGCGGACATCATTGCACTTCAGAACTCACCAAGGAAACCGGCATCCAGAAAGATGTGGAAATCTTTTGACAAGTACCAAGACTCTTATGAACCTCCGTGAAAATAAGGTACCGGCGGTGCGCAACCTGGTACCCCCTATGAACGCACCACCCAGACAATCATACTTAACTGGTCTCAACAAATCTCACCTTCCCGGGCCACCCACAAGGGGGGAGCCCCACCATCACCAGCCTACATGGGTGCAAACATCCCCACAGAATGTCATATGTAATTGTTAAGAAATTTAAGTCTCTTTGCCTGTCTCCTACCTCTTCTTTCCCCCTTGTTTCTATGCCTTTTCTCTACCTGTCTCTTTCTCTTTTTCTCTAACTATCGTCATGTGGGGTTAGCTAAACAAACCGGACATAATGTCTCCATATACTGATGTACAAGCAGCACTTGATACAACCTATACTAACCCTGTAACAGAACTGCCAATATGTTCTTGTATAAAAAATTAATTCAAACATGTCGAAATAAAAAAAAGAATGGTTTGACTGTTTTTCAGTGCATTCAGGGTTGCGGATGTGATTGTAAACAAGGTTCAAATGGAGATTTGGTGGCAGGATGGCAGGAACAGTGGTGGCTGGTTAAAATTTAAAGCGGTGTGGCATAAGACCAGCCAACAATGTTCGGCACGAGTGTAAAGCACAGGGACTTAGGGGGTCAGGGGTTTTCTCCCCACCCTTCAGATTGTTTTCTTTTTTATTCGTGGAAAATGTGCATTACGCACTACAATTTCTGAAATAAATTGATCTATTTACCTATTGACAATTCGACCTTAGTACTAAATATGATGAAAGGCCCCATGACACTTTTCATAAATGTTTAAATGTTCCACTCCTCCCTGCAGGAATCAGAGGAATGACTATTGTGCCTAAGCATGACTCACATTCAGTACCTTTATTGGGTGCATTGTTAAAATTGCACAGTGTTAGTGATACACGATTTCCAAATCGTGAAATGATGGATGGCTGAGTCGCCCATGAACTTATGAGTATCAGACACCAGCAGATTTCAGCCACCAGCGCTAATTCCATGAGCCACTTCACCAGCATTACAATACGCTTTAGTCCATTATGCCAGCTTTGACGCGACTAAGGCAATAAATAATATTCCACGCCTCACCACACAGCACCTTCTTTCAACTGCACTTCCATATTCAAATCCCACTTGCTGATTTACATCGTTTCATATCTGACTCACATTAGTACACTAGCCAGAAAGATTTCTGGAGTCTGCCCAGAAGCTCTGTCTGCATGCAGCATTTTCACAAAGAAGGGCAGCAGGATGGGTCTGGGTGGGTAATCGCTCCGACCTATCCAGCACTTCATGAAATCAGAGAGTAGCGCAAAGATGCAAGCAAGAATGTCAGTGTCACCAGGAAGGTGCCCGAGTACAGGTTGAAAATATTAGGATGCTTAGAACAGCCCAATAAAATGATTGATGAAAGAATGTGGTGTAAGGGCTGGAGCTGCTGACTTTGGAGTTGGAGAAGAGGTCCGAGTCTCAGTGTCGACTCAGTTCTGATTCTGGGCAAATCCCTTAATCTCACTGTGCCTACAAAAATTAATAAGTATTTATGTAATGTAACTCAAGGTCATGTAAAGCGGGTAGAGTTTGTGCTATATAAACGGCAACAAAAAAAATGATTACTTATTCCCTCAGACTCACTACCAAACATGTTTTCTCTCTGGCCCTCCTGTTTAGTGTGTTACGTACTCACAGAAGGGAAAGCCATCCCTGATGCTGATACAAGATCCCACAGCACACAAAAGCAAAAGAGCAGAGGGGCAAACGCAGTAGCCTGAGAAAGGAGCACATTGAATGAAAGTTATTGCACAAGAAATGAAAGAGAAGTAAAGCAGCGCTTGCACCGCAATGCTCAGAAAAAGGCATAACCTAACCTGTACCAAGAGCTGTGAATCCCCCCTCAAAATGGTGTTCTGGGGAAGGGTATTTGATTTCATAGACAATGTGTTTAAATGCAAACGAACAAGAGACTTTGCCTCCCTCACCACGGCATTCATGCGAACTGATCTCTCCTCTGAGAGAGAGAGGGAACTAATGGACCTACTTCTGACAGCTGCTGTCAAACTGATACTAACCAACTGGAAAGACAATAGCAAAACTAACTACAAAGGATGGATCAACTGGGTCACTCACCTCAGAGGAGCGGACCGCTTGGCCCTGCAGCACTCCCCCTGAAAAGTGTCATCAAGGGGACTGTGGGAAGCTCTGGTCAGGTCCCTAGATCCCTACGAGCCTCCATAGAAAACCGACCCTAACGCCTACTGTACAATCCATGGCCCAAGGCACAGCACAAACATGAACCAGATGGACGCAAACACCAGCTTAATAATCTCGAGTTGAGATCAAACAAATTGCAGTTGATTTATCGGTCGCTAATGTTAAACCAAGAATGTATGCCTCTCTATTTGCCTGTCCTATCCTCTTTCTCTCTTTCATTTCTAACTTTTCTGTCCTTTCCTCCTTACAGCTATCTACAACACTCCTTAACACACGTAAATCACAATACTGCTATATATGCAAGTGTTTCCACCAATTGTTCCAATATAGTCACGAAGAGTTGTTGTTCTTGGTAAATCAGGTTCAAGTTTATTCCCGTTCACTGGAAACTCTCATGCAGCCGACACGTGTTTCATCGTTTATGGGAATGTAACCCACGACTTTCTCAAGGCTATTTCCAGATCCGTTATTTCTTCAGTAATATGCGGTGATAATTCCAACCCGCATGGGGGTTCTACGGGGTCTTCCGTTACGATTAGTCAGTGTAAGTTGTCAGACCATTCATGGCTTCAATTTCATGTGGATGGCTTTCGCCAGTTCGGTCGTTTTACATTAGTCCCCCGTTCACGATCAGCGTGTCAGCTGTATTAGAGTTTCCAATGAACGGGAATAAATTTGAACCTGATTTACCAAGAACAACAACTCTTCGTGACTATATTGGAATAATTGGTGGAAACACTTGTATATATAGCAGTATTGTGATTTACATGTGCTAAGGAGTGTTGTAGTTTTGAAGGCATTTGCCATACTTGGAAGGATAAAAGTGGTTCCTTCTACCTTTTAGCACCGTCAGATACACTTATTGAAATAACAAACTGTGAGACTTTCTATGTGGCGCCATTTAGATCTATACCAAACCACTGCTCGTCCTCTTAACTCCTTACACCTATCTCTCTATCAAAAATCTAGCCAGCAAGGGGATTACTGCATAAACAGCACTGTACTAATAATCTATGCCAGCTGTGGTTAACCCTGCAGCAGTAATTGTGATTGTATACAATTTATAAAAAATAAAAAAATAAATGTGTGCTTTCCACAGGTAACGCCTCCAGAAATCATAACGCTTGGAGGTCCAAAGTGCTGGATGGGTGAAGTCAGGCCACATGCACACTTCTGCTTGTACACACACAGCTTCCTTCTTCTTTGTAACCACATCCTTTCCCAACTCATCTTAGGTCGGGTTGGGTCATTGATACTTCATGACCCCACTCCTCCCTACGACGACTTGGAAAAGGGTGTGGGTCGTAAGGCACTTATAGTCAGGATGCATCAGGGCTGATTCTCATGCCGCCAAGGGCCGCTTCAAAAAGTGATGCTATTTCACGTCATCTGGTAGTGGACCTCAAAAAACTCACATAAAGGAAGGCCAGGGCTAGAGTGAATTAAGCTCCCCACAAAGTCTGTCACATGCACACTAGCACCTGTGCTAGACAAAAGTGCCTGCCTGGCTGTCTCACCCTCGCATACTACAAGGGTCACAGTGTGATGCTGCACTTGTAAAACAGCGTTGGATCTGCATGTACGTTTTACTGCTTTATGTGCCACCTACATTGATAATAAACTGAGGCGCTGAGGGGAGGTCGTGACGCTACTGCTCGAAGAGCCAGGCCTTGAGGAGTCTTCTGAAGGCGAGTAGGTCTTGGGTCTGCCGTAGGTGGGTAGGGAGGTTGGTCCAGGTCGGTAGGAGAAGGATCTGCCCTGGAGGTTGTTCGTTGGATGCTGGGAACAGGGCGAGGGTGAGGCTGGTGGAGTGGAGCTGGCGGGTGGGGGTGTGGAAGCTCAGTCAGCTGTTCAGGTAGGCTGGTCCGGCGTTGTGGAGTACTTTGTGTGCATGGGTGAGGAGCTTGAAGGTGATCCTCTTGTCGACGGGGAGCCAGTGTAGGTCTCTCAGGTGTGGGGCGATGTGGCTGCGGCGGGGGACGTTGACGATCTGTCGGGCGGAGGCGTTTTGGTTGCGTTGTAGTCGTCATAGGTGTTTGGCTGGGATTCCTGCGTAGAGTGTGTTGCCGTAGTCCAGTCTGCTGCTGACAAGGGCCTGTGTCACCGTTTTTCTTGTTTTGGTCGGGATCCACGTGTACATGCAGAGGGTGTTGTAGCAGGAGGAGGAGACGGCATTGACCTGTTTAGACATGGAGAGGGAGGAGTCGAGGATGAATCCTAGGTAGCGTGCATGGTCGGTGGGTGTCGGTGCTGTTCCGAACGCTGTCGGCGTCTCTAGCTTCCTACGTACCTTCAGGCTGTCCTTTTCCTTTGTCCTGATGAAAACCCACTCCAGATGCAATTAAGTCTGCACTATATTCTAGGGTCGAAACATCGACGTTGTTTATGTCAATTGGTCTATGCAAAATCGCAACACAAGAAAGAAAATATTTTATCCTGTTGTGATTATTGAATTAAAAAATTGACACACGAGAATCTATGTTTTGTTTATTTGGATGAATATATGTCACCCTCCTTATCCCTGTATTGCACGGTCATCACCACTCACTACCAGTCACCAAATATTTCACGCTCTATGTGGTTTTTCATCATTTTGTCTCGGACAGCCATTTATCTATTGATGAACACATGCAAAGTTTTTTACAATAAGAGAAACCATTGAAACTAAAATTGCTGTGGTGTGTCTTTGTGCATCATACATTTAATGTTGATATATGCAATAATTTTTCATATACAGTATAGCAAAGAAATTGTCCTACTCCAGACAGAACCACTATTTATGTCTAGCTTTAGAACCCAGGTTCTGAGGGTCACTGGGTTTCCCCATTATAACTAATCACTTTAATTAGGGGAAAGCATGTACCAGCACAACTTCTCACAGGATCAATTATCGCTCTTCCACTCAGGTGGTCAGTACTTAAAGTAAAGCGCTAGTATAGCACTTCCCCTCAACATCAAGGAGTGTGATCATCCAGTAGTTTTCGCGACTGGACAGAGTGCCTTTTTGGTGGATTGGGATGAACAGGGACCCTCGCCAAGAGTCCAGAATAGATCCACCCATTCTGCATTCCCAGAATAGGGGAGCCATAATTGAAGGCCCATTTTTGCATCATGCCTTTGAACACCTTGTCATACAGGCAAATGGCATTTGTGCCAGGCGCCCCCTCTGGCTAATTTTTTTAATGATATGAGTGACTTGAGTAGATATTATGCTTACAGTGGGCTCTGTTCCTATATGAAAGTTTACACACTTCGACCTCAGGCATCTAATCAGTTTATTGCTGTGGGCCTCTTCGTGGAGTGTTTCAATATGGGCCTCCCATTCGGTGGGAGCAATGTTTTTGGCAGTTGATGGTTGGTCCTGTCTGACACATTCGTTCATCCAAATCCTAAATTCTCTTTGGTCTTTTGATTTTATAATTTTGTGCACAATTTTGCAATGATGCTCTTCTTTCAGCCTCTTGTAGATGAATCTTGCTTTCCTGTACTCTTTGCGAGTAGTCGATACCTTCCCTTGGAGGGATTTTTTATTCGATGGTATCATGGGTGCGTCTATGCAGTACGGTATTTAATTTGCATTTTGTTTTCACTATTGTTTGTTTGTATTAGATAAGACGTTGGGTTTTTGGTGAGGGTTTATATGGCCCAGGCATTGTCCTGATTCCTACGTTTTCTCTTAGATCTTCCACTTGTTTATTTGTATGAATACATGTCACCCTCCTTATCCCTGTATTGCACGGTCATCACCACTCACTGTCAGAAAATCAGGAACCAACTTTGAAGGGTTCAGAGACCTAGTTGGTGTGTGTGGTTACTGGCAATTTTGTCAGTGTGTACCAAAATGAGAAAGAAAAATTTCTTTCTAGAGTCCCCTCACTCACCGGGGTTTCCCCACGGTGACATGCTTCATCATTGGGGCCATCCCAGTTCTCTACAAAAAGGGGCGTGCTGCGACTAGCGGACTACGCAGGAGCACTATTTTGTGAAACGACTATGTGTGGTGTAAAGTGTTGTGGTGGTGGAGAGGGTGTGTGATTAAAAATACCGTGCTAGTGGGCCTCAACAATTTATTTTGCTCCTAGTTTGGTATGTTAAAATGGGGTAACACTGTATTCTAACCTTAAATTTGGGCTAGATCAGTGTTCTGTGGTCGACATGTTTCAAGCTCCCCAAGCTTTTCATCAGGACCATACAGGGTCCAGCCCTGTATTTTCCACTCCTTTATTTAAATAAATAGGTTGTGTTGCAAAATTATTTATCTGTTGTACTATGCGCTGTAAATAGTTAAACATGCGTTTGTATACATACGATTTGTATCCTATTCGTATTTCTGTAAAAGAGAATGACACTTGGTTAGTGGCAAACATCCCCCCTAAAGAGCAAGGGGATCACACATGTAGCTCACTTTGTCTAGGGCTTGAGTGTGCCTTGTGCACCATATCGGTGCGTGCAGGATTTCAAAACCAGTGCGGATATAAAAGAACTGTGAAAAAAGTGGTTTTTGTGAATTCACACATTTAAATGACACAGGACTTAATGTGACTATAGACACGACACACAACATATATACATAAATTATTGTCATGGCAAAGGGCATATTTACATGTATGAGTGTTAAGTTACACTTCATGGTCTCAGGCGAGGGCAGGATCGCCTCGTGGAAACATTGCTGTGAAATTTAGAGATGATAGTTACATTTCTTTCTCATCTGTAACTGTGCGTTTTTATCACGAAGAGCTCAAACCTTAAAAGACTTGAAGTTACAGTATTATTTCCCGTTGTTCTACTTACTTCCTATCGGCAAACCCGCTCGGTACTACCTGTTAGATCCTCACCCGACCGCATATTAATGCTGGAAGGGTACGCCGGTGTATTTAGTATCACTGCGCTTCCGGGTGCGGAGCGTTTACGAACAACTAGACCTTTCCATATGCGGCGGCCATCTTGAAAGTATGTCGATCAAGTGGGCGCGAGTGTGATGGAAAATCAGTTGTATAATTTATATTTGGCCATGATTTTGAAAATGGAGTTTTTTCGTTAATGCCTCAATGTTGAGCTTTCGTTTTATATAATTTAGGACATAGTTTTAGAAAAAAATAAAAAGTCATTATTTATTTTGAATAGTTAATCCGGAAAGTAGTTGAACCCATCAGGTTTAAGGTTATTTAAGTTTTGGGTTCTGTGATAGTAGTATATTATTTTCATTGCAGCTATATGGGTTTGCTTACTGTTTTTGGATAAAGTTCAGAAGGTTTCTTAGATTAGGTTTTGTGAATAGTCCGAGTGATTTAGAGAGAAAATGATAGACCTCCATGATGTGTTGTTGTTTTCTGTTGGTCACATTAGATTCTGAATGCGCCTGATTAAGGAAGCCAAAAAACGGGCTGGAAACAATAACAGGGATTCCCTCTTGGAACCAAAAGAGAAAACTGAATCAGAAAACACCAGACCAATCTGTATCACTACATACAACCAAGTGTCAGACACAGTGGCAAAAATAATCAAAAACATTGGCCTATGATCAACAGTGGAGGACTGACCATACCCACTCCTATGTTCAGCCACCGCCGGGGGAAAAACTTGAAAGATTTCCTAGTTCACACCCGCCCCATACTCACAAACCAGACAATAAGAACCCAACCACTACCAAGTGGACATTTTCCCTGTAACAATTGTAGTGTCTGTCACTTAACATCTGCAACAAAAATTGTAACCTTCAACAACGCTACAAAATGGGAACTAAGAGGCTTTTCCAATTGCAACACCAGTGGAGTAGTGTATCTAATAACATGCACATGTAACTTACACTGTGTAGGAATGACCACAAGAAAGGTCAGTACCCGCATAGTGGAGCATAGGAGCAACATCAGGTGCAAACAAGCCACCACCAGAAGGACAACCTCGACAAAATTCTCCATGAATGAGAACAAAGATGGGTGTTCCGATTACACACTGACAGCGTTGGGCTCAACGACGAAATCCCATGGGGCGCATTCAGAATCTAATGTGACCAACAGAAAACAACAACATATCACAGAACCCAAAACTTAAATAACCTTAAACCTGATGGGTTCAACTACTTTCCGGATTAACTATTCAAAATAAATAATGACTTTTTATTTTTTTCTAAAACTATGTCCTAAATTATATCAAGCGAAAGCTCAACATTGAGGCATTAACGAAAAAACTCCGTTTTCAAAATCATGGCCAAATGTAAATTCTACAACTGATTTTCCATCACACTCGCGCCCACTTGATCGACATACTTTCAAGATGGCCACCGCATATGGAAAGGTCTAGTTGTTCGTAAACGCTCCGCACCCGGAAGCGCGGTGATACTAAATACACCGGCGTACCCTTTCAGCATTAATATGCGGTCGGGTGAGGATCTAACAGGTAGTACCGAGCGGGTTTGCCGATAGGAAGTAAGTAGAACAACAGGAAATAATACTGTAACTTCAAGTCTTTTAAGGTTTGAGCTCTTTGTGATAAAAACGCACAGTTACAGATGAGAAAGAAATGTAACTATCATCTCTAAATTTCACAGCAATGTTTCCACGAGGCGATCCTGCCCTCGCCTGAGACCATGAAGTGTAACTTAACACTCATACATGTAAATATGCCCTTTGCCATGAAAATAATTTATGTATATATGTTGTGTGTCGTGTCTATAGTCCCATTAAGTCCTGTGTCATTTAAATGTGTGAATTCACAAAAACCACTTTTTTCACAGTTCTTTTATATCCGCACTGGTTTTGAAAGCCTGCTCGCACCGATATGGTGCACAAGGCACACTCAAGCCCTAGACAAAGTGAGCTACATGTGTGATCCCCTTGCTCTTTAGGGGGGATGTTTGCCACTAACCAAGTGTCATTCTCTTTTACAGAAATACGAATAGGATACAAATCGTATGTATACAAACGCATGTTTAACTATTAACAGCGCATAGTACAACAGATAAATAATTTTGCAACACAACCTATTTATTTAAATAATGGAGTGGAAAATACAGGGCTGGACCCTGTATGGTCCTGATGAAAAGCTTGGGGAGCTTGAAACATGTCGACCACAGAACACTGATCTAGCCCAAATTTAAGGTTAGAATACAGTGTTACCCCATTTTAACATACCAAACTAGGAGCAAAATAAATTGTTGAGGCCCACTAGCACGGTATTTTTAATCACACACCCACTCCACCACCACAACACTTTACACCACACATAGTCGTTTCACAAAATAGTGCTCCTGCGTAGTCCGCTAGTCGCAGCACGCCACTTTTCGTAGAGAACTGAGATGGCCCCAATGATGAAGCATGTCACCGTGGGGAAACCCCGGTGAGTGAGGGGACTCTAGAAAGAAAGTTTTCCTTCTCATTTTGGTACACACTGACAAAATTGCCAGTAACCACACACACCAACTAGGTCTCTGAACCCTTCAAAGTGGGTTCCTGATTTTCTGATACTGACTGGAGGCCGACCTAGTCTGGTTTAACCTCCTTCTCCCCCCTATTCCTTGTTTACATTTGGCAGCCACGGGCTGCGGGAGTTTTCTTTCTAATTTCTACAACAATAGGTCATTTGAACGGTGTACACCCAAGTGACCTAATGACTAGACACCACACGCCAAACATCACAAAATCGTCATGGCACAAAACACAGGTCTATCTTTTTCGGAAGATGAAGTAGACAGGGCTATTGCCTCTATGCTACCACACGCAGGGGCACCTACCGGAGACTATAGTGATGCAAGCCAATGTTGGGATGAACTCACAGAATTAAAAAGGACACAGATCAAAACATTAATACATGGCATCATGATGGCAGAATACCTACAAGCCAATGCAGCACCAAGAGGCCTTATAGTCAGGAACGAACCATTCATATTTCAACATGACAAACAGTTCAAGCTGGATTGGTCACAAATATCATGGCACTGTACTAGAGACTGGCTAGTTCTGATTATAAAAACAGCAACCAGACTAGTAGATTCTCTAAAAGAGGAGATCCAATCCATGGAGATCCGCTTGAAATCTTTCCAGAGTCCAGCAGTACTTAAAAAAAGATTGGACGAGCTCAACAAAACCATGTCCGACTTTGAGATCAGTCTGAAGGACTCAAAATACATCAAATTTTCTAAGGAACAGAGAATATTCTCACATGAGAAAGTATACCCATATGTCAGGGATGACTACAGAACCAGCAGCAGGAATCCAGGCTACAACACTGATAGCGATGGTTCTGACACAGGATCAGACAGCTCAGGGGGAACAAGTAATTACAATACTACCCCTAACAGAAGACCAAAACGAGGAAGAGGAAATATGAGGAATTATAGAGGAAACCCGGCACCTATGTGGCCAATGTATCAAGATCCATACAATTACGGTCCTCCACCCCCACCCATCTTCTATGGGCCACCCATGTACCATCAACCCAATTGTGGTAAATAAATATTTACCGTCGGAATTTCTATGCTGTAAAGTTCAATAAAACAACTCACTCGGAAATGAGAGGCAGAGTCCGTGGTATCTGAGTTATAAGGGTTTTATTCCATAAAATGGAATGGTTCGAACCATGGTATCATGTTCCTTTCACCGCTAAGGTTCAGGAAGGGATAGACAATACTTTATTAACAGAGTACAATATATATAGTCAATGCATATAGTGGTGATGGATACAGAAGGCGTAACAGCTGAGAGGAACGAGATAAGAACACATGTGCGTAACAGAAGGCGTGCACGAGGGCGTACGCAGAGGTGTGTGCTAGAAACGTCACATGAA
Source organism: Lissotriton vulgaris (assembly GCF_964263255.1). Taxonomy (NCBI): domain Eukaryota; kingdom Metazoa; phylum Chordata; class Amphibia; order Caudata; family Salamandridae; genus Lissotriton; species Lissotriton vulgaris. Next base: position 34,997 of record NW_028247288.1, on the reverse strand, counting down.
AGTGTCACAAGTGGGTGGATACATAGAGGAATCTTGCAATGTCAGCAGAAATCTGTAGCAAAGATGCGCGCGCAGCGGCATGACGTGTGACTGACGTGAGGCTGGAGGGTGCAGGGGACTTGACATTTAGCACTAGAGGAAGAGACAGAAGTCTGACATGTCAGATCGACTCGTTCCTAAATCATATCTGATATCTTGTGTTTGGGGAACTATATTATCTAGAAGAAAAGGTCTCTTGGGCAGAGGCTACTCTATACTGACTATTAATGCGTGCACATGTGACTACTTGTCTGCGTGTAATGCGAGGGGACATGGGCCTACCATGGTAACGGGAGCAATGAATTACTTGCATGGAGACAGAAAGGCCGGGCCCTTTGCTCTGCAGCCGGGGAATTGTTTATCTATTCTGCTAGACTGGAATGTGTTTTCGAGGAGCTGAGTTCGGCTATACTGATAACTTGAAGGCAAAATACTGTCTTTGGCAGGCAAGCAGGCCGAGCCGGGCACCGCTCGCCACGCAGGGAGTAGGACAGAGGTCAGGGATGTATCCCACGTTGCAGCTTTCAGGAGGCAGAGAGCAGAAAGGGCTCGATGGCAGAAATCAGGGCCTAGCTCTGCAGGGAAGGAAAACGTGAAAGTGCACCATGAAAAGACGGTGGCAAGGCATACTTAGGAACTGAATTATCAATCCATTCATGGTGGATCTGAAAGAGGACATGTTAACGTTGGACGCAAATGTATTTGCGTCTTCATAGCTGGTCGAGGAGGGAAGTTACATGCACTTTAAGCACGTACATGGAGACGGTGGGGTACACGTTAGGGGACATTTCTTGACCATAAAAATTCAAATTACCTCATTCCCTCCTTGTCCCCTACGGACCCTTCATGATATATCGATCTTCATTAATCCATCTATCTGTTCATATAACATCATTTGCTCATCCTTTCTCAGGCGGGATGTAGAGCGTGAACTTGAACGGGGAATGCAGGCTGTGGCACACAAGCCACATATCGCTGGCCCACATTGAATGCAGAGACAACAACTGAATACTATGGCCAATATAATCCCTAGGAAAGAAAGTAGCTTCCATCCCCAGGCTGTTATCGTACTCCAGAACCAACCGGACCAAGTCCAGGTGCCTGGATTCTGATGAATCTGATTAGCGATCTTATGAAGACGGGATATGGCTCTATATACTGACGGTGCATTTTCTGGAATGAAAACACAGCAACTCGATCTGATGACTCTACAAGCCCCGCCCCTATTGGCCAGGATGACGTCAAGGACGAGACGATTCTGAAGAACAACAAGTCTTATAGCAGACTGCTCCTCCGTTAAGTTACCTAGGGCGGAATTAGTTTCGTTCACTACTGCTTCAAGGGTTCTGGTCGATTTTCGTATCAATTTACTATTCGAGACAGGTCCTAAAAAGAAAAAGAATCCGCTATTGAAATCTGTATATTGTTCCCATGCTGTTTCAGTCTGATCGACAATTGGGAGTTCTCTCTTGTGTCTAGTATGTATAAGCTGAGGATTTCTATGGTAATCAGGAGGAGCTAGAAAAACAGGGGGCAGTAGGAATGCAATGTAACAAGTACCATCCCAATCTAGAGGTAAACGTATGTATGCGGTATGACCACAAATGAAATAGGAATGACGGGAAGCTTTGAATGTGGACTTGCCCTTATCACTGAATTCGATCACAGTAGTACATTCACTATGACCTAAGTGTATTGAACCATTCTTTCTGACACATAATTCGCCTTTAACGGGTAATACTGACATAGAGGGCAAGTCTGGTTCGGTTTCAGACTGGACATTCAGAATCATGAGGTTAAGTGTATAATTACCTAATCCATATACTTCGTTTTCTAGATCGGTCCCTGTCCTTTGTGGGAGACCCTCCTTGTCTGGGAAACATGCTTGATGCATGACTGTGTTCAGATTTCCCCATACCCAATTGCCTTGGTAAACTATGGAATCAGTGTCTACAGAATTAATTAAGCTGAACCAGGCACCACAGGAACCATTATGCGTAAACGGATACGGGAAGAGGGGCAGAGCTCCTTTGTATTTCTGATAGGGAGGGAGTCGGCCACATATCCAACAATTTGTAGCATTGCTGGTCTGATGGGAATGGTGTAACATACTGATGAATGTATTGTTGCGCAGCGCAAGTCTATAAGACAATTCGTGTGGAGGTAGTTCACTGAACGTGTGATCTGCAGTGTTATTAAGAGTAGAGTGTGCAATAGGAAAAAACATATGCAATAATACACTTATGCCAATAACCATAAGACTCAGAAAAAACATAATCAATAACGTGATGATGAAATAGCTCCGGAGAGATTTACAATGTTTCTGTTTCTTGATCTGTTTCTGTCTATCTCTCTCTCTATTGGGGTCTAACTTGTACATGTCAGGAACCTGTCTAACCGCTTCACCTAGGGGAGGACTTAAACAATTAAACTGTCTGACTTGCTAGACCTCAATTTCATACGAAATTCTTGAGAAGGAGTTTTCTCTACCAGGGGGAGTTTAGTATCAGTCTCTGAAACGGGGCAGGGCTGGGAGTCTGTTCTTGGCGGCAGTCCATGGCATTTCTTGATGTGACTCGAGTGGAGCCAGCCCTTGCGGCCCTCCACCTTCACTGCTGTCCTTGTGGTTAATAAAACAAGCTTCGGCTCCTGCCAACGGGGCTCCAGCGGACTCCTCCTGTCGAAATTCCGAATAAAGACCAGATCTCCAGGGACGATCTCGTGTGGCTTCACCTCGGTGTTGTCGGGAAAGGCTGCAGCTACCTGTGAACGACATGATTGTAGTGCAGACATCAAGGAAGCAAGGTAATCTGTCAACATGTTACTATCAACATCAGTTATTTTCCTCGGCAAAGGCGTCCCCCACATATTCGGTGGCCTACCAAAGACCACCTCATACGGGGATAGCCCTGTTCTTGAATGAGCTACCATTCTCATGTAGAAAAGTGCAACTGGTAATGCTACAATCCAATCAACGCCTTTCTCTTTACATACTTTTGCAAGGCATGTTTTCAGGGTCTGATTGTGTCTCTCTACGAGACCTGCTGCCTCGGGATGTCGGACACAATGGAACTTCCACTGATATCCTAGCAGGAGTGATACCTGCTTCATTAGCTCGGACCAGAATGGCTGACCGTTATCTGAGTACACGACACGAGGCAAACCGTACCGTGGGAAGAATTCACGAACCAACTGTTTGGCAGTGGTCGGAGCAGTGTAATCTGGGACTGGATATGCTTCTGTCCAACGGGAAAGTGCACATACAACTACGAGGACATATTTGAATCCTCGACATCGTTCCATCTGGATATAATCCATCTGGAGGACTTCAAAAGGGTGATCGGGAGGATGAAATCCACCTTGCTCTACAGGAATGCTTTTACCTGGGTTGAACTGACAACAGATCATGCAAGTACGCACTTTCTGTTTTGCTGCTGCTCGTAAATGTTTATTGTACCAGAGATTCTGTAAACTGTCTAACATGGCTTTTTCTCGTAAGTGTGCTGGACTGTGTGCGGTGTTAATCATAACTTGAACCATAGAGTCGGGGAGAAACCATGTGGCTTTTCCCTTCGTCATCCATCCCTGGTCTGTCTGGATCCCTCCTAGTTCAGTCCATTTCTTTATTTCGTCTGGAGTAGCATGTGTCTGTATGTCAATTACATCTAGTGCGGGATCCTTAACTGTCATGCAATGTGTCGGTGTCGGAACTATTGTCTTTGTCATATCAGCTGCATGTGTGTGAGTCAGAGCTGTGTTTTTCGCGGTTCGATCGGCCAGGTCGTTACCCTGGGAAATAATATCTGTAACTTTAGTATGTGCTTTGCACTTCATGATAGCTATGGCTGATGGCAAATGTATTGCTTCTAACAATGCTTGAATGAGGGGACCATGCTGGATCTTGGCTCCGTGAGAGGTCAAGAAACCTCTTTCTTGCCAGAGTACACCGAAGTCGTGTACGACTCCAAATGCATAACGTGAATCTGTGTATATGTTAACGTTTCTGTTCTTGGCTACTATACAGGCTCGAGTCAGAGCAATGAGCTCTGCAGCTTGAGCAGACAGTGTATCAATACGGTGTGTTTCTTTGACTTCAGTTTCAGTGGTCACTGCATATGCGGCCACTAATTCTCCTGTGCTTGTTCTCATACATGAACCATCCACGTAAAGTGTCAGGTCTGGGTTAGTCAGTGCAACATCTGTCAAGTCTCGTCGGGGCTTTGTTACCGCATTAATGATCTCTATACAGTCATGTGGAGCTGGATCTGTTATGTTCGAGGGTAACAATGTGGCAGGATTGAGTATATTGCAGCGTCTGATTTCTATGTGTGGCTGGAACAATGTCAATTCATAACCTGTCAGTCGTGCTATAGTCAAGTGTTGAGTCTGTGTTCTGTTTAAAAGAACTTCCACAGAGTGTGGAACTTGTACTGTCAATTTGTGTCCTAACACTATGGAATCACTTTGTCGGATTGCTAGGGCTGTCGCTGCAACTGATTTTAAGCACGCAGGCAAAGCCTGGGCTACTGGGTCTAATGTACTCGAAAAATAAGCACACGGCTTATGTGAACCTGCTTGGTCTTGTGTGAGGACAGAAATATGTGATTTATTTAAATATGTGATTTATTTAACCATGTATCATATCGTATACCATGAATGTAGTAAATATGTATGATGTTTGTTGCCGTTTTCATGAAATGTTTTTCCATGAAACATTTTTTTAATAATGTTTGCCAGCTGAAACCACACAAGTAATTGGTAAATGTTTTATTATTCAAAGTGACCCCCGAAGAAGGGCTCCAAGCAGCCCGAAATGCATTGGGTTTTTAAATGAATAAACGCTGCCTGTGACGAGCCTCGCATCTATCTTATTTATTCTAGAGGCCCAGACGGGCACAGTTTAAATAAATGAAACTTTGAAAATAAGCGATTAATTCCGCAAGTGGATGTCAATTACAAGAAAATAACCAAAGACTAAAAAGTTGAATTAAGAAAGCGAAAAGAATTGGATTAAATTTACACGCAGAGGACGACGCTATAAATGCTACACAGAGCTGTGCACGAGGGAGGTACATAAACATGTCCCCTTCTTGAACCATGTCAAATTCCGGTGGCAACAGGGCAAGCCATCTCCTCGTTGCACGCATACACCAACAAAAATGGTCATACATCAAGTTAACAAACTATTTTTCAAAAAATGGTGTGCATTCCATCCCTTCTGATGATATATTTTTGTATTGCCCTACTTTGGGATTGCACCCGCTTGGATGAACATGGAGGAACGTGAATTGAAACATTTTGACAAATCCATACTGCAGGCGAAATATTGGGCTCATCACAGACATTTGAATTTTAGTACCTAACGTAAGAAGAGCTTTCACCACGGAGGCAATACTTTCACTGGTATCGTTATAAGGAAGTAACTTTCACACGGACATTTAATACTTGTAAAAGACTGATTATTGCATCGTGGGAGACTGAGTTTATCCACCAGATATGCAGCGAGAAAAGTGGGAGAGTCAAACATAACACCGAGCCAATAGATAGTTAGAAGGAGGACTCTCGCGATAGGTAAATGGGAATTCAAAATAGGTGCCTAACACTATGGGAGTAAAGGAAGTGATGGGAGTGTGTTAAGATACACGGCAGGTACGTTAAGCAATTCGAACCTTATATGCAATAACTGGGGTTGTTTGAATAGTGTTTACTGAATCTAACACGGGAATAGTGAACGCTTTTTAAGCATGTTAGACAGACAAGACGCGTAAGAAACACACGATGTCATTAACGAAGGTACACCTAAAGGGTTTTAACTAGCGAGGATACAGAGTTGGCAACCTTGAGGTTAAGCATAATTAAGGCGGAGGGTTAGTGTGTCACAGAAAATGAATGTGTATCAGATGTGTAGTTAAGAAATAGGATGAACTAACTGGTCAACAGAGTGCAATGAAAAAGGTGTTTATTTAAATATGTGATTTATTTAAATATGTGATTTATTTAACCATGTATCATATCGTATACCATGAATGTAGTAAATATGTATGATGTTTGTTGCCGTTTTCATGAAATGTTTTTCCATGAAACATTTTTTTAATAATGTTTGCCAGCTGAAACCACACAAGTAATTGGTAAATGTTTTATTATTCCTAGTGACCCCCGAAGAAGGGCTCCAAGCAGCCCGAAATGCATTGGGTTTTTAAATGAATAAACGCTGCCTGTGACGAGCCTCGCATCTATCTTATTTATTCTAGAGGCCCAGATGGGCACAGTTTAAATAAATGAAACTTTGAAAATAAGCGATTAATTCCGCAAGTGGATGTCAATTACAAGAAAATAACCAAAGACTAAAAAGTTGAATTAAGAAAGCGAAAAGAATTGGATTAAATTTACACGCAGAGGACGACGCTATAAATGCTACACAGAGCTGTGCACGAGGGAGGTACATAAACATGTCCCCTTCTTGAACCATGTCAAATTCCGGTGGCAACAGGGCAAGCCATCTCCTCGTTGCACGCATACACCAACAAAAATGGTCATACATCAAGTTTACAAACTATTTTTCAAAAAATGGTGTGCATTCCATCCCTTCTGATGATATATTTTTGTATTGCCCTACTTTGGGATTGCACCCGCTTGGATGAACATGGAAGAACGTGAATTGAAACATTTTGACAAATCCATACTGCAGGCGAAATATTGGGCTCATCACAGACATTTGAATTTTAGTACCTAACGTAAGAAGAGCTTTCAGCACGGAGGCAATACTTTCACTGGTATCGTTATAAGGAAGTAACTTTCACACGGACATTTAATACTTGTAAAAGACTGATTATTGCATCGTGGGAGACTGAGTTTATCCACCAGATATGCAGCGAGAAAAGTGGGAGAGTCAAACATAACACCAAGCCAATAGATAGTTAGAAGGAGGACTCTCACGATAGGTAAATGGGAATTCAAAATAGGTGCCTAACACTATGGGAGTAAAGGAAGTGATGGGAGTGTGTTAAGATACACGGCAGGTACGTTAAGCAATTCGAACCTTATATGCAATAACTGGGGTTGTTTGAATAGTGTTTACTGAATCTAACACGGGAATAGTGAACGCTTTTTAAGCATGTTAGACAGACAAGACGCGTAAGAAACACACGATGTCATTAACGAAGGTACACCTAAAGGGTTTTAACTAGCGAGGATACAGAGTTGGCAACCTTGAGGTTAAGCATAATTAAGGCGGAGGGTTAGTGTGTCACAGAAAATGAATGTGTATCAGATGTGTAGTTAAGAAATAGGATGAACTAACTGGTCAACAGAGTGCAATGAAAAAGGTGTTTATTTAAATATGTGATTTATTTAAATATGTGATTTATTTAACCATGTATCATATCGTATACCATGAATGTAGTAAATATGTATGATGTTTGTTGCCGTTTTCATGAAATGTTTTTCCATGAAACATTTTTTTAATAATGTTTGCCAGCTGAAACCACACAAGTAATTGGTAAATGTTTTATTATTCCTAGTGACCCCCGAAGAAGGGCTCCAAGCAGCCCGAAATGCATTGGGTTTTTAAATGAATAAACGCTGCCTGTGACGAGCCTCGCATCTATCTTATTTATTCTAGAGGCCCAGACGGGCACAGTTTAAATAAATGAAACTTTGAAAATAAGCGATTAATTCCGCAAGTGGATGTCAATTACAAGAAAATAACCAAAGACTAAAAAGTTGAATTAAGAAAGCGAAAAGAATTGGATTAAATTTACACGCAGAGGACGACGCTATAAATGCTACACAGAGCTGTGCACGAGGGAGGTACATAAACATGGCCCCTTCTTGAACCATGTCAAATTCCGGTGGCAACAGGGCAAGCCATCTCCTCGTTGCACGCATACACCAACAAAAATGGTCATACATCAAGTTTACAAACTATTTTTCAAAAAATGGTGTGCATTCCATCCCTTCTGATGACAGATAATGCTGTGCCATCACGTTCTGTAACGAAAAGTGTAAAAGGTTTGCTGTAACATGGTGTTGCTAAAACTGGTGCTTGACATAATGCTTTCTTTAATTCATCAAAAGCCTGTGTGTGTTCCTGAGTCCAAGGGAGGACAGTCGAAGTCGCTGCCTCCTGTGTTGTCAACTGTATAAGTGGCTTGGCTAGAAATGCGTACTGGGGAATCCATTGTCTGCAGTAAGAGGTGAGGCCAATGAAGGCCCGCACTTCCTTTTGTGTCTTGGGTTGCGGTAAGTGTGCAATTAACTGAATGCGGTCAGGTGTTAGCTGTCTCCCCCTCTTGGACAGCAAGTGCCCAAGGTACACCACTTGCTGAACACAGAATTGTAGCTTTGAAGGGGACACCTTGTGTCCCTTGTCAGCCAGAAAATACAAAACTGTCAGTGATGCTTGCACACATTCTGGTTCACTCCGGGCGGTGATCAACAGATCATCGACGTACTGGAGTAGGGCAGTGTTAACTGGCATGTGAATACTGTCAAGTTGTCTTTTCAAAGCTTGGCTGTAGATGCTGGGGCTTTCTGTGAATCCTTGAGGTGCGGGTGCAAATTTGAAGCTGCGGCCATTTAAACAGAATCCGAAAAGATTTTAGCTTTCCGGATCAATGGGGACACTGAAGAAGGCGTTCTTGAGATCGATTACAGTAAAGAACGTAGCCTCAGAATCAATAGCAGTCAATAATGATGAGATGTCTGGGACCACAGGATACTGTGGTACGATGCATTTATTTAATTCTCGTAAATCAATCACCAACCGATATACAGGAGGTGCATTCGGATCAGTACGTTTAAGAATCGGGATGATAGGGGAATTACAGACATTTGAGTCGGTTTCTACAACCACTCCTTGTGCAATGAGCTCTTCAATGATTTCCAGTAAAGCCACTGCAGCATCGGGTGGTAACTTGTATTGTCGGATTCGGGGTAATACAACTCCTGGCTTGAGTGTAACACGGTATGGCGTAATGTGCATACAACCTACATCAGTTGGGCCTTGCGCCCACAAATGTTCTGGTACATTTTTCAATCTGACATCAAAATCTCGTAATACATAGTGACCCTTAAAGTCACGCAAAAACAGTCTAACTCCTTCCGGAGAACAACATATCATTGCTCCTAGAGCTTTTAGTGTCTTGATACCCAGTAAGTTTTCTGGACATGATTTCGTGAGCAATTAGTCTGTAGTACGTGACAATGGACCAACTGCTAGGGGAACAGGTTTTGATACTTCATTAACAATAGGCTGTCCTGAAAATCCAAGGGAAACATTCTGTGAGCCTGAGAGGGGTGCCCCTGGAACCTCGTCATGACTTATTGTTGTTCGACTTGCCCCTGTGTCAATCAAAAACTTTCTATCTTTTCCTAATACTTGACTATGTACATAAGGACCCTCTTGATCTACAGGAACTTCAATGAGAGGCAAGCCAACCTCCCTCTCTAGGCTGTTTCATGAGTATCGCTGATAATCGGGGTAATCAGACTGTGCATACTGGTACATCTGCTGTGAAACTTGCTGTGTCGCGGCAATGGGCTGTGGATGTGGTACCGCTACTGTCTGTACTGTCTGTTGTGGAGCAGGCATAGGCTGTACGTTCTGTGGAATATGTTGCTGGACCTGATGTTGGAACTGATCCTGTCTAGGCTGACGTGGTCTCTCTTTAGTTTTACCTGTTGCTATATTGTGTTTCAGAACTGTACATTCATTCACATAGTGACCTGGCTGTTTACAATAGTTGCATGTCCCTTTAACGGGAGCCGCCGTATTATTAGACTGCGTCATACCCCTTTTCTGACCGTCAGCTGGAACTGACTGAGCAACTAACATTTTCATTTTCGTATCTTTCATACGTCTCTGATCGTGATCTTGTTCTTCCCTAATTCTATTCTGGTGATACTGTAACATTTGTAACATTTGGGAAGGCGTATTTGCTTGCCATGTGCTTTCGACTTTCAAAACACGGTTCTTAACTTGAGGCAGGGAATTCTCGACTAATTTTGATACAAAGAGGTGTGGGTATGACTCGCTACTTGTTTTCAGGCCACTGTTAATAATAAAACATTTCTCGAATCAAGAATAAAAATCACTAGTGTCTTCATTGTGTTTCTGCTTACAGGCTGAGATTGCGTCCCAGTCTTCCTTTTTAGTCGCTAACAGTCTAGGCAAAACCTGTACTAATAAACCTGGTAATGCTTTAGCTTTATCCCCAAGGCCTAACCCTGGGGTACGACCATTTTCTTCGACTTCTAATGCAGCCCAATCAATCTTTTTGTCTCCCACCTCCCATTCTTTCTCCTTTAGTTTCTCGTAAATTCCTGCAGGCAACAGTACTTTTAACATTTTCATAATATCCGAATACGTGTAATCGCCCATGAGTAACATATCTTTAATTTCTCGGTGAAAACCTGCAGGGTCTTTATCATGACTGGGCACTATTTTCTTCATTTCCAATAATTCCATTTTAGTTATGGGTGTGTATACATACACACGTGTAAGGCTATCATCAGCATTCCTGACAGGATGTACTTCTCGTAAAGGATTCTGTCTGTCGAAGTAAAAAATTTTTCTTTCTGGGGGTGCTGGAGCTGAAATAAACTGTGGTTTCAGGAAGGCTCTATATTTGTGTCGATGTTCTAGAATTTCTTTGATTAAATCAGTACCCAGGCCTCTCCATCTATTCGAGAGCAGTTCTATTAATATATCCGGTAAGGGACCTGGATCAGAATGTTGGCTTTTAAACAACGTAATGAGATGCTGAATCATGTATATACCAGCTAATTTCTGTTCATCAGGGGAGAGGTTCAAAAATGTCTGTGCTACTGCATCATCATTATATGTACTAGAATTGTCAGCCCATTGTACTGTGGACCGGGCTAGTTCTTGTTCATCCATGGAATTGAGTACATGGTACCCCATTCGATCTTGAAGTATTTTATCGGTAGCCTGAAACATATGTTCAGGGGAACTCGGATTTGATATAGCAGAGAGAAAAAGTATTTTGCTTTCTGGACGTATTGTTTTCTTAAGGGATCTTCCCTTACCTACATATGCTATCATGTCTCTAGTTGCTAATTGCGACGTTTCTGCTGTGGTCTCTGGTTGTTCTTCCTCCTCTGAGGTTTTCCCGTCATCTGACTCTAGTTGCTCTTCAGATGTTCGGCGGGCATCTATTTCTATTATTTCCTTACGGATCTTTCTAACCATAGTATGTACACTGTTCTCCTTTTCATGTTTACCATCCGCAATATTCTGGCTCCATCTAATCAGTCTATTCATCTCACTTTGTGGAAAACCTGCCTGATCTTGTTCTCTTATTAAACAATTAACCAAAAATCGCATTATTAAACCTTTGTTCTCAACTTTCTGACGTGACATGGCTTCAGCAACACACTCCGGTCCTTCTCCTGTTCTAATAAAATAATACAATTTGTCTAGATGTTCTGGCATTTCTGGTAGTAACATCAAATAATCTGTAACGCGTCTCAAACGTAGGGACGCTAACAACATGGGTCCTGTCGTACCAGGCACTGGGTCATATCTACAGTCTGTAAGTTCTCTTCTAAGTTGTTCGGCCGGTGCACCTTTAGGTGTCCGAGCCTTTGCTAACTCTCTCATTGTCACTCGGTGTAACGGTGGGGGTGTTTCATAACCTCCTGTAGCACCTCCTGAAGCGGAGGCTTGAGCATAACCTGGCTGTAGGGTTGGTACCTGCTGTAGCTGGGTTGGATCCTGGACCACGCCAGTCCCAAAAGGATTAGATGGATGCAGTTGTTGAATACCAGGGGGAACAACGGGAGCGGGTGCGGGTAGCGAACCTGGAGGGATCTGCTGTTGCGGACCTGGGGGCTGAGGATCAGAGGGCGGGTTACCGTCAGCAGGTGGTACACGGGCAGGTACATTGGCATATGCGGGAGCTACATCATCCAAGTAGGACGAAATAAAATGTCTGCTGCGGTCTTGTGACGTAATTTAGTCGGAACCAATGGAGCGGGCAGATCTTTTGGTATTTCCGGAGTGGCCTTAGGTAAACCCTCGGCCAAAAGAGGATACATACCATTCACAAGAGTGTTTCGTTGTCGGTCTACTTGTTCTGCTTTAACTCGTATTCCTTCTTCAACTAGTTCGTTTTCTCGAGCTTTATCTGAATCTTCTCTACGTTTTTCTGCTTTTCTGAATTCTTTCTCTGTACGTCTATGCGATTCTTTACGCCACAATTCTATGGCGTCTTTCTGAGATTGTCTGGCTTTCTTTTTCCATAGCGCTTCTTCTACTCTCATGATGCAATCTGCATCCCATGTCCCTGTAACGGGCCATCTATATTTCTCGTCTAGGTTCTTAGTATAATCGACCCATAAATCTAGATATAATATGGCATCTAAGCCGTGTTTGTGATACATAAAATTTCCAGGAGTGTCCCTAGGTGGGACAGGAATCGCTTCCTCTAGTATCCCTTTCCTAGTTCCTAACTGTCTTAACTTTGAGAACAATGGCATCTTGATACTTTGGCACTTGACACTTACCCGAACTTGAACACAATTTTTACACAGAAACACAGTAATGTAGATCAAACAGTCACTCATACCACGACATTAATCACATAGAAACATTTTGAACACATATTGACTATACATGAATTCTATAACGAAAACAAAATCGAACCGTTGAAGACACGAATTACTTGATATACTGCTAAACAGTACAGATACACTGCTAAAACAGTGCAGACCGGGTCTGTGTACCCAAACCCGTCTTGACCGGATACATAGTAATGCACCCGTCTAGATGCGTCCCCAGCAACGGTACTCACCGGGAAGCACGGAACGGAAGGCCTCGGAAACTCGTCTGGACTGGACCGGACTGGTCTCGACTCGACTCGTGACGTCACAGGTACGTCGAAACTGGTGGGCCTCTAGACACCTCGGACCTTGCTCTCTCGGCTGGGCTCTGGTCGGGATCCTCCGCACTCCTCACCGCCTCGTCTGGATGCTGATCGAAGTCTCCGTCACCTCCGTAGGCCTGAGGGAGATACAGGAAATCCTGCGGGTACGCGTAATTGTCCGTCACGGCTGTGGCAGGGGGCAAAGCCTGCGACGCACCTACCGGCGCGTGGGGTGGGGGAGGGGTCCCTGTTCGGGCACCAAATTAATGTGGTAAATAAATATTTACCGTCGGAATTTCTATGTGGTAAAGTTCAATAAAATAACTCACTCGGAAATGAGAGGCAGAGTCCGTGGTATCTGAGTTATAAGGGTTTTATCCCATAAAATGGAATGGTTCGAACCATGGTATCATGTTCCTTTCACCGCTAAGGTTCAGGAAGGGATAGACAATACTTTATTAACAGAGTACAATATATATAGTCAATGCATATAGTGGTGATGGATACAGAAGGCGTAACAGCTGAGAGGAACGAGATAAGAACACATGTGCGTAACAGAAGGCGTGCACGAGGGCGTACACAGAGGTGTGTGCTAGAAACGTCACATGAAAGTGTCACAAGTGGGTGGATACATAGAGGAATCTTGCAATGTCAGCAGAAATCTGTAGCAAAGATGCGCGCGCAGCGGCATGACGTGTGACTGACGTGAGGCTGGAGGGTGCAGGGGACTTGACATTTAGCACTAGAGGAAGAGACAGAAGTCTGACATGTCAGATCGACTCGTTCCTAAATCATATCTGATATCTTGTGTTTGGGGAACTATATTATCTAGAAGAAAAGGTCTCTTGGGCAGAGGCTACTCTATACTGACTATTAATGCGTGCACATGTGACTACTTGTCTGCGTGTAATGCGAGGGGCCATGGGCCTACCATGGTAACGGGAGCAATGAATTACTTGCATGGAGACAGAAAGGCCGGGCCCTTTGCTCTGCAGCCGGGGAATTGTTTATCTATTCTGCTAGACTGGAATGTGTTTTCGAGGAGCTGAGTTCGGCTATACTGATAACTTGAAGGCAAAATACTGTCTTTGGCAGGCAAGCAGGCCGAGCACCGCTCGCCACGCAGGGAGTAGGACAGAGGTCAGGGATGTATCCCACGTTGCAGCTTTCAGGAGGCAGAGAGCAGAAAGGGCTCGATGGCAGAAATCAGGGCCTAGCTCTGCAGGGCTAGGAAAACGTGAAAGTGCACCTAGAAAAGACGGTGGCAAGGCATACTTAGGAACTGAATTATCAATCCATTCATGGTGGATCTGAAAGAGGACATGTTAACGTTGGACGCAAATGTATTTGCGTCTTCATAGCTGGTCGAGGAGGGAAGTTACATGCACTTTAAGCACGTACATGGAGACAGTGGGGTACACGTTAGGGGACATTTCTTGACCATAAAAATTCAAATTACCTCACAATTACCAAAACTGGGGAAATAACCAAGGCAATCAAGGTAACCAAGGAAAACCTTTTTTAGGGAGAGGCCGCCCAGCCCAACGAGCAAAGAACAAACCCAACCAGGGAGTACAATGGGCAGAACCAGTAGCCACAACAGGACGCCACACATACGGAGCAAAGGACCACCAGAACCAACCACGAGCAACAACCCGACTTAGTGGTCAATTTGTCTTCCATTACCCTGACAGATACACAGATCCAAGTATTGAACAAGGGTTTAGGTTTCGTACCAACCCCAATCACAGACAAATTCAAACTTTGCTGTGAACTGAAAGAATTCCTGAGAAAAATCAAACTACAGGTATTCTTTAAAAACAAACAATCTGAAGAACGACCAAAGAGCGACACAGGACTACAAAAAAAAGTCGAATTTTGTTCCACCGGCCCACAACTTACCAGTTGAAATATTAGCTTTCGAGAAAGCAGTTATGAAGGAGGTGCAAGAATTGGGCCCACGCACAGTGAAAGTCTTTCACAATACCAGCAAGGCAGAGCTAACAGCAATACAAGAACTATCAAAAAATGACCTCATCACCATCAAGCCAGCCGATAAAGGCGGGGCAATAGTCCTACAGGACACTACTGATTACAGAAGGGAATGCCTTCGCCTTTTAGGAGACACGAGAAATTATGCCATACTCAATGAGGACCCTACAGAACGACTACGAATTTCAATTGCCTACCTAACTGAGGAATGTCAGGCCAATGATTGGTTAAGTAAAAAAGAAATAGAGTTTCTGACAAACAAGAAACCTATTATACCATACTTCTACACTATCCCCAAAATTCACAAGAGACTAGAAAATCCACCAGGGAGACGAAAGTCTCTGGGATAGGTTCAATTTTGGAACCCCTATCACAATTCGCGGACGCTTTCCTAAGACCCTTGGTCCAGAAGACCAACACTTATCTGAGGGACACTAAGGATGTACTCTGCCTCCTCAAAGATATAGCCTTTGATCCCACATCCAGCATCCTCATCAGCCTGGATTTGGAAAGTTTATATACTAGTTTGCCACATACAGAGACCTTACAAATACTGGAAGAAGTACTGTTTGAAAGTGAATGGGAATTCCACACCCCACGACATGTAGTGATGGAATGTTGCCAGCTAGCACTGTCTGAGAACTTTTTCCGTTTCGAAACCACACTGTACAAACAACAACACGGGACCAGCATGGGCAGCACTTTTGCGCCGAGCATAGCGGGCCTGTATGTCCATCAATTGGAGAAGAACAAAATTTTGAATGAGAGAAACCCCTACAGACACCATATTTTGGAATGGAAACGTTACATCAATGACATTTTCTTAATCTGGCAAGGCACAGAGGAAGAAGCAAAAACCTTCTTGACTTGGCTTAACACACAAGAACCCTTCCTGAATTTCACATGCTCAATGAGTAAGACCAATTTAGTAATCTTGGATTTGAACATACATGCTGAATCAGGTAAACTTGTCACAACAACTCATTTCAAAGAGACATAACGTAACTGTCTCTTAGCTTATGACAGTTTCCATCCTCGCCACCTCAGACAGAATCTTCCTTTTGGGCAATTCCTACGATTAAGAAGGAATTGCAGCCACAAAGATGATTACTTGATGCAAGCTGAAGATCTGAGTAATAAGCTGAAACATAGGAAATATCCTAGCAAACTGATTAAGGAAGCCAAAAAACGGGCTGGAAACAATAACAGGGATGCCCTCTTGGAACCAAAAGAGAAAACTGAATCACAAAACACCAGACCAATCTGTATCACTACATACAACCAAGTGTCAGACACAGTGGCCAAAATAATCAAAAAACATTGGCCTATGATCAACAGTGGAGGACTGACCATACCCACTCCTATGTTCAGCCACCGCCGGGGGAAAAACTTGAAAGATTTCCTAGTTCACACCCGCCCCATACTCACAAACCAGACAATAAGAACCCAACCACTACCAAGTGGGCATTTTCCCTGTAACAATTGTAGTGTCTGTCACTTAACATCTGCAACAAAAATTGTAACCTTCAACAACGCTACAAAATGGGAACTAAGAGGCTTTTCCAATTGCAACACCAGGGGAGTAGTGTATCTAATAACATGCACATGTAACTTACACTATGTAGGAATGACCACAAGAAAGGTCAGTACCCGCATAGTGGAGCATAGGAGCAACATCAGGTGCAAACGAGCCACCACCAGGATGACTACCCACTTCATCGAGCAGAACCACACACCCAATGACTTAACGTGGGTGGTGTTGGAAACAGTAAAAAACAAGGACAACCTCGACAAAATTCTCCATGAACGAGAACAAAGATGGGTGTTCCGATTACACACTGACAGCGTTGGGCTCAACGACGAAATCCCATGGGGCGCATTCAGAATCTAATGTGACCAACAGAAAACAACAACACATCATGGAGGTCTATCATTTTCTCTCTAAATCACTCGGACTATTCACAAAACCTAATCTAAGAAACCTTTTGAACTTTATCCAAAAACAGTAAGCAAACCCATATAGCTGCAATGAAAATAATATACTACTATCAAAGAACCCAAAACTTAAATAACCTTAAACCTGATGGGTTCAACTACTTTCCGGATTAACTATTCAAAATAAATAATGACTTTTTATTTTTTTCTAAAACTATGTCCTAAATTATATAAAACGAAAGCTCAACATTGAGGCATTAACGAAAAAACTCCGTTTTCAAAATCATGGCCAAATATAAATTCTACAACTGATTTTCCATCACACTCGCGCCCACTTGATCGACATACTTTCAAGATGGCCGCCGCATATGGAAAGGTCTAGTTGTTCGTAAACGCTCCGCACCTGGAATCGCGGTGATACTAAATACACCGGCGTACCCTTCCAGCATTAATATGCGGTCGGGTGAGGATCTAACAGGTAGTACCGAGCGGATTTGCCGATAGGAAGTAAGTAGACAACGGGAAATAATACTGTAACTTTAAGTCTTTTAAGTTTTGAGCTCTTCGTGATAAAAACGCACAGTTACAGATGAGAAAGAAATGTAACTATCATCTCTAAATTTCACAGCAATGTTTCCACGAGGCGATCCTGCCCTCGCCTGAGACCATGAAGTGTAACTTAACACTCATACATGTAAATATGCCCTTTGCCATGACAATAATTTATGTATATATGTTGTGTGTCGTGTCTATAGTCACATTAAGTCCTGTGTCATTTAAATGTGTGAATTCACAAAAACCACTTTTTTCACAGTTCTTTTATATCCGCACTGGTTTTGAAAGCCTGCACGCACCGATATGGTGCACAAGGCACACTCACGCCCTAGACAAAGTGAGCTACATGTGTGATCCCCTTGCTCTTTAGGGGGGGTGTTTGCCATTAACCAAGTGTCATTCTCTTTTACAGAAATACGAATAGGATACAAATCGTATGTATACAAACGCATGTTTAACTATTAACAGCGCATAGTACAACAGATAAATAATTTTGCAACACAACCTATTTATTTAAATAATGGAGTGGAAAATACAGGGCTGGACCCTGTATGGTCCTGATGAAAAGCTTGGGGAGCTTGAAACATGTCGACCACAGAACACTGATCTAGCCCAAATTTAAGGTTAGAATACAGTGTTACCCCATTTTAACATACCAAACTAGGAGCAAAAAAAAATTTTGAGGCCCACTAGCACGGTATTTTTAATCACACACCCACTCCACCACCACAACACTTTACACCACACATAGTCGTTTCACAAAATAGTGCTCCTGCGTAGTCCGCTAGTCGCAGCACGCCCCTTTTCGCAGAGAACTGAGATGGCCCCAATGATGAAGCATGTCACCGTGGGGAAACCCCGGTGAGTGAGGGGACTCTAGAAAGAAATTTTTCTTTCTCATTTTGGTCCACACTGACAAAATTGCCAGTAACCACACACACCAACTAGGTCTCTGAACCCTTCAAAGTGGGTTCCTGATTTTCTGATACTGACTGGAGGCCGACCTAGTCTGGTTTAACCTCCTTCTCCCCCCTATTCCTTGTTTACATTTGGCAGCCACGGGCTGCGGGAGTTTTCTTTCTAATTTCTACAACAATAGGTCATTTGAACGGTGTACACCCAAGTGACCTAGTGACTAGACACCACACGCCAAACATCACAAAATCGTCATGGCACAAAACACAGGTCTATCTTTTTCGGAAGATGAAGTAGACAGGGCTATTGCCTCTATGCTACCTCACGCAGGGGCACCTACCGGAGACAATAGTGATGCAAGCCAATGTTGGGATGAACTCACAGAATTAAAAAGGACACAGATCAAAACATTAATACATGGCATCATGATGGCAGAATACCTACAAGCCAATGCAGCACCAAGAGGCCTTATAGTCAGGAACGAACCATTCATATTTCAACATGACAAACAGTTCAAGCTGGATTGGTCACAAATATCATGGCACTGTACTAGAGACTGGCTAGTTCTTATTATAAAAACAGCAACCAGACTAGTAGATTCTCTAAAAGAGGAGATCCAATCCATTGAGATCCGCTTGAAATCTTTCCAGAGTCCAGCAGAACTTAAAAAAAGATTGGACGAGCTCAACAAAACCATGTCCGACTTTGAGATCAGTCTGAAGGACTCAAAATACATCAAATTATCTAAGGACAAGAAAATATTCTCACATGAGAAAGTATACCCATATGTCAGGGATGACTACAGAACCAGCAGCAGGAATCCAGGCTACAACACTGATAGCGATGGTTCTGACACAGGATCAGACAGTTCAGGGTGAACAAGTAATTACAATACTACCCCTAACAGAAGACCAAAACGAGGAAGAGGAAATATGAGGAATTATAGAGGAAACCCGGCACCTATGTGGCCAATGTATCAATATCCATACAATTACGGTCCTCCACCCCCACCCTTCTTCTATGGGCCACCCATGTACCATCAGCCCAATTACCAAAACTGGGGAAATAACCAAGGCAATCAAGGTAACCAAGGAAAACCTTTTTTAGGGAGAGGCCGCCCAGCCCAACGAGCAAAGAACAAACCCAACCAGGGAGTACAATGGGCAGAACCAGTAGCCACAACAGGACGCCACACACGGCGCAAAGGACCACCAGAACCAACCACGAGCAACAACCCGACTTAGTGGTCAATTTGTCTTCCATTACCCTGACAGATACACAGATCCAAGTATTGAACAAGGGTTTAGGTTTCGTACCAACCCCAATCACAGACAAATTCAAACTTTGCTGTGAACTGAAAGAATTCCTGAGAAAAATCAAACTACAGGTATTCTTTAAAGACCAACAATCTGAAGAACGACCAAAGAGCGACACAGGACTACAAAAAAAGTCGAATTTTGTTCCACCGGCCCACAACTTACCAGTTGAAATATTAGCTTTCGAGAAAGCAGTTATGAAGGAGGTGCAAGAATTGGACCCACGCAAGTCTTTCACAATACCAGCAAGGCAGAGCTAACAGCAATACAAGAACTATCAAAAAATGACCTCATCACCATCAAGCCAGCCGATAAAGGCGGGGCAGTAGTCCTACAGGACACTACTGATTACAGAAGGGAATGCCTTCGCCTTTTAGGAGACACGAGAAATTATGCCATACTCAATGAGGACCCTACAGAACGACTACGAATTTCAATTGCCTACCTAACTGAGGAATGTCAGGCCAATGATTGGTTAAGTAAAAAAGAAATCGAGTTTCTGACAAACAAGAAACCTATTATACCATACTTCTACAGTATCCCTAAAATTCACAAGAGACTAGAAAATCCACCAGGGAGACCGATAGTCTCTGGGATAGGTTCAATTTTGGAACCCCTATCACAATTCGCGGACGCTTTCCTAAGACCCTTGGTCCAGAAGACCAACACTTATCTGAGGGACACTAAGGATGTACTCTACTTACTCAAAGATCTAGCCTTTGATCCCACATCCAGCATCCTCATCAGCCTGGATGTGGAAAGTTTATATACTAGTTTGCCACATACAGAGACCTTACAAATACTGGAAGAAGTACTGTTTGAAAGTGAATGGGAATTCCACACCCCACGACATGTAGTGATGGAATGTTGCCAGCTAGCACTGTCTGAGAACTTTTTCCGTTTCGAAACCACACTTTACAAACAACAACACGGGACCAGCATGGGCAGCACTTTTGCGCCGAGCATAGCGGGCCTGTATGTCCATCAATTGGAGAAGAACAACATTTTGAATGAGAGAAACCCCTACAGACACCATATTTTGGAATGGAAACATTACATTGATGGCCTTTTTTTAATCTGGCAAGGCACAGAGGAAGAAGCAAAAACCTTCTTGACTTGGCTTAACACACAAGATCCCTTCCTGAATTTCACATGCTCAATGAGTAAGACCAATTTAGTATTCTTGGATTTGAACATACATGCTGAATAAGGTAAACTTGTCACAACAACCCATTTCAAAGAGACATAACGTAACTGTCTCTTAGCTTATGACAGTTTCCATCCTCGCCACCTCAGACAGAATCTTCCTTTCGGGCAATTCCTACGATTAAGAAGGAATTGCAGCCACAAAGATGATTACTTGATCCAAGCTGAAGATCTGAGTAATAAGCTGAAACATAGGAAATATCCTAACAAACTGATTAAGGAAGCCAAAAAACGGGCTGGAAACAATAACAGGGATGCCCTCTTGGAACTAAAAGAGAAAACTGAATCAGAAAACACCAGACCAATCTGTATCACTACATACAACCAAGTGTCAGACACAGTGGCCAAAATAATCAAAAAACATTGGCCTATGATCAACAGTGGAGGACTGACCATACCCACTCCTATGTTCAGCCACCGCCTGGGGAAAAACTTGAAAGATTTCCTAGTTCACACCCGCCCCATACTCACAAACCAGACAATAAGAACCCAACCACTACCAAGTGGACATTTTCCCTGTAACAATTGTAGTGTCTGTCACTTAACATCTGCAACAGAAATTGTAACCTTCAACAACGCTACAAAATGGGAACTAAGAGGCTTTTCCAATTGCAACACCAGTGGAGTAGGGTATCTAATAACATGCACATGTAACTTACACTATGTAGGAATGACCACAAGAAAGGTCAGTACCCGCATAGTGGAGCATAGGAGCAACATCAGGTGCAAACGAGCCACCACCAGGATGACTACCCACTTCATCGAGCAGAACCACACACCCAATGACTTAACGTGGGTGGTGTTGGAAACAGTAAAAAACAAGGACAACCTCGACAAAATTCTCCATGAACGAGAACAAAGATGGGTGTTCCGATTACACACTGACAGCGTTGGGCTCAACGACGAAATCCCATGGGGCGCATTCAGAATCTAATGTGACCAACAGAAAACAACAACACATCATGGAGGTCTATCATTTTCTCTCTAAATCACTCGGACTATTCACAAAACCTAATCTAAGAAACCTTCTGAACTTTATCCAAAAACAGTAGGCAAACCCATATAGCTGCAATGAAAATAATATACTACTATCACAGAACCCAAAACTTAAATAACCTTAAACCTGATGGGTTCAACTACTTTCCGGATTAACTATTCAAAATAAATAATGACTTTTTATTTTTTTCTAAAACTATGTCCTAAATTATATAAAACGAAAGCTCAACATTGAGGCATTAACGAAAAAACTCTGTTTTCAAAATCATGGCCAAATATAAATTCTACAACTGATTTTCCATCACACTCGCGCCCACTTGATCGACATACTTTCAAGATGGCCGCCGCATATGGAAAGGTCTAGTTGTTCGTAAACGCTCCGCACCCGGAAGCGCGGTGATACTAAATACACCGGCGTACCCTTCCAGCATTAATATGCGGTCGGGTGAGGATCTAACAGGTAGTACCGAGCGGGTTTGCCGATAGGAAGTAAGTAGAACAACGGGAAATAATACTGTAACTTCAAGTCTTTTAAGGTTTGAGCTCTTCGTGATAAAAACGCACAGTTACAGATGAGAAAGAAATGTAACTATCATCTCTAAATTTCACAGCAATGTTTCCACGAGGCGATCCTGCCCTCGCCTGAGACCATGAAGTGTAACTTAACACTCATACATGTAAATATGCCCTTTGTCATGACAATAATTTATGTATATATGTTGTGTGTCGTGTCTATAGTCACATTAAGTCCTGTGTCATTTAAATGTGTGAATTCACAAAAACCACTTTTTTCACAGTTCTTTTATATCCGCACTGGTTTTGAAAGCCTGCACGCACCGATATGGTGCACAAGGCACACTCACGCCCTAGACAAAGTGAGCTACATGTGTGATCCCCTTGCTCTTTAGGGGGGATGTTTGCCACTAACCAAGTGTCATTCTCTTTTACAGAAATACGAATAGGATACAAATCGTATGTATACAAACGCATGTTTAACTATTAACAGCGCATAGTACAACAGATAAATGATTTTGCA
The DNA here is from genome assembly GCF_964263255.1 of Lissotriton vulgaris. Taxonomy (NCBI): domain Eukaryota; kingdom Metazoa; phylum Chordata; class Amphibia; order Caudata; family Salamandridae; genus Lissotriton; species Lissotriton vulgaris. The sequence goes on along the minus strand of NW_028247288.1, from coordinate 12,120 downwards.
ACACAACCTATTTATTTAAATAAAGGAGTGGAAAATACAGGGCTGGACCCTGTATGGTCCTGATGAAAAGCTTGGGGAGCTTGAAACATGTCGACCACAGAACACTGATCTAGCCCAAATTTAAGGTTAGAATACAGTGTTACCCCATTTTAACATACCAAACTAGGAGCAAAATAAATTGTTGAGGCCCACTAGCACGGTATTTTTAATCACACACCCACTCCACCACCACAACACTTTACACCACACATAGTCGTTTCACAAAATAGTGCTCCTGCGTAGTCCGCTAGTCGCAGCACGCCCCTTTTCGTAGAGAACTGGGATGGCCCCAATGATGAAGCATGTCACCGTGGGGAAACCCCGGTGAGTGAGGGGACTCTAGAAAGAAATTTTTCTTTCTCATTTTGGTACACACTGACGAAATTGCCAGTAACCACACACACCAACTAGGTCTCTGAACCCTTCAAAGTGGGTTCCTGATTTTCTTATACTAACTGGAGGCCGACCTAGTCTGATTTAACCTCCTTCTCCCCCCTATTCCTTGTTTACATCACCACTCACTACCAGTCACCAAATATTTCACTCTCTATGTGGTTTTTCGTCATTTTGTCTCGAACACCCATTTATCTATTGATGAACACATGCAAAGTCTTTTACAATTAGAGAAACCATTGAAACTAAAATTGCTGTGGTGGGTCTTTGTGCATCGTACATTTAATGTTGATATATGCAATAATTTTTCATATACAGTATAGCAAACAATTTCTCCTACTCCAGACAGAACCACTATTTTTGTATAGCTTTAGGACCCAGGTTCTGAGGGTCACTGGGTTTCCCCATTATAACTAATCACTTTAATTAGTGGACAGCATGTACCAGCACAACTTCTCACAGGATCAATTTACGCTCTTCCACTCAGGTGGTCAGTACTTAAAGTAATGCTCTAGCATAGCACTTCCCCTCAACATCAAGGAGTGTGATCATCCAGTAGTTTTCTGGACTGGACCGAGTGCCTTTTTTGTGGATTGGGATGAACAGGGACCCTCGCCATGAGTCCAGAATAGGTCCACCCATTCTGTATTCCCAGAATAGGGGAGCCATAAATGAGGCCCATTTTTCATCAGGCCTTTGAACACCTTGTCATAGAGGCAAATGGCATTTGGACCGGGGGACCCCTCTGACTCATTTTTTTAATGATATGAGTGACTTGAGTAGATGTTATGCTTACAGTGGGCTCTGTTCCTGAATGAAAGTTTACACACTTCGACCTCTGGCATCCGATCAGTTGATTGCTGTGGGCCTCTTCGTGGAGTGTTTCAATATGGGCCTCCCATTCGGTGGGAGCAATGTTTTTGGCAGTTGATGGTTGGTCCTGTCTGACACATTCATTCATTCATCCAAATTATAAATTCTCTTTGGTCTTTTGATTTTATAATTTTATGCGCAATTTTGCAATGATGCTTTTCTTTCAACCTCTTGTAGGTGAATTTTGCATTCCTGTACTCCTTGCGAGTAGTCGATACCTTCCCTTGGAGGGATTTGTATTCGATGGTATCATGGGTGCGTCTATGCAGTATGTTATTTAATTTGCCTTTTGTTTTCACTATTGTTTGTTTGTATTCGATAAGACGTTGGATTTTTGGTGAGGGGTTATATGGCCCAGGCATTGTCCTAGTTCCTAGGTTTTCTCTTAGATCTTCTACTATCGTTTCCCATGATGTTGCAACCAGTTGACCACTTTACTCTTGTATTAATTTATCTAGGAAATGGTCCACCATCTTGTTGATCATTCCCTGGTTATCCATAGTCCACTGTAATTTTGTTACTGGTTCTAAGTTGTCTTCTTTCCCAATCGGGAGTGTTGCTGGGCAAAGGCTTTGTGAGAGGGGCACTTCACACGTGAGGATAGCATGGTCACTTGCCAGTGAAAATATTACTGCAAATTTCTGGACTGAATGGAAGTGATCGATTGAGACACAAATATAGTCTGATGTGGCCATGCTGAAGTCAGATTGTGATCTTCCATTCAAAATGCGAAAGCCTAATTGCTTTTGATAAGCTGCTACTTTTTTACCATCAGAAGGTTCCAGTGAAAAACTAAAAATCCACAATACGACAATAAACATCAAAGAAATAAAGAAAGCGGGTGAAGAAGCCTATATGTGCACATTGACATATTTACAAAAGCGATTATAATTTATTATAAATATACTTTGTTTAAAAAGGTTCCAGACAAGGGAGACAATAACGCTCAGAAAAGGGAGATATTGGCAAACAAAACAAACAATTCACATGCCATACAAGTGGCTAACAAACAAACATTAAATATACAAAAAGGAACAACAAAAGCAAAATAATGTGTCCTTTGTAAATTATGGCCACAAAAAGCGTCGACAGCGTTTCAACTGCTGGATAGCTAGGCGGTCATCACCAGGACAAGAAGTTATTTTGAGCGTTAAGTTTCTGTGTAATAAAATAATTTCATTAAGTTACTTATATAGAGTAGGCTTCTTCAAAGGAAAAGACTGGGGAAAGGAAACCACCAAGTGACAGTAGTTCCGACAAAGAGACAGGGGGAACTGACACCACACCGCTCGTGAATCCAACAACCACAATAATAAAAAACTAAAAATAATAACCTTAATATAAAACAGGCCAGTCATAAATAGAATGGCACATGGATAGAAAGTCCAACTCTGCAACCAAAGCGGATACATGTTAAGTAAATAACCGCCAGTGCAGAAGAGCAGACAATCACAAAGATTCAATTGTAAGTAAATACTACACTTACTCCGAATAATCAATGATTGGAGAAATCCTATGTATTAGGTCCAAGCGTGTGATTACTGCTTGATGGCGTCTCCGAATAAGTGAAGGAGGTGGGTGGCCTATAGTTGTGCCAACCAATCTTCCCAATGAATCAGCTGCAGAATGAAAAATACATTGTCACACCGGGATAGATTCTGCGCAAAAAAATATTTTGAGCGTGATCATATACATAGCCTCAATAGAACCCCAACACTGCTGGTTGTGCGAAAAAGAATAAACTATTTCTACAATTGGTGACAAATGGTAAAGTAGCCACATAAGTTGTGTACATCATTAAGCCTAATCAATAGACTCTAGGGCAAGAATTAAGTGGTAAAGTAGCCACATAAATTCATTCAACAAGACTCACGGGCATGCATAAAAAACATATTTATAAGTGGTCTTGTCATTAGCGCTAGGTGATATGTTGCTCGATAATGTAAAGTAGCCACATAAGTTCGTTCAACAAGACTCCCTGGCACGCATGAAAAGCATATTTATAAGTGGTCCTGCCATTAACGCTAGGCGATATGGTGCTCGACAATGTAGCGACAGCATAGAGCAGAAGGCTTTCCAATAACTCTGCATTCATTGTTATCCAATAACGGCATGTCAGCTAAAAAAGCGCACGCATTCAGCGGTGTATTAAAAACGCACCCATTCACCCAAAATATTATCAGGTAGTATGCGCAAGCCTCTTACCAGTTATACTTCTTTAGATGCACACATAGCGGTGCAAGCAAATTGCGGTGCAAACAAGTCGCCGGCCCTCGAATATTGGCGTGGCTTGTAAAAATAGAAGAAAGCCATGGAAATCAACCGCATAAAGCAGACATTTTAAAACAAGACACTCACCATTCTAGGCTCCATCTTTGAACGGTGTAAAAATGCCCATAATGGACCAATATTACATGTTAATCAAGAGAGGTGGCAACAAATAAAGTTGCTAATTAAAAAAAAAAAAGGGTGTTTCCACCTAAATCGAGTGTTAGAAACTTATTAAAAAACATGCAAAGGCGCCCAATAATAATATCAAAAACACTTAATAAAGTAAACAAAAACGTGACCGTGGGGTCCGTACTGTTAAGAATTGTAACAGTCGGTATATAAACCAAAAAGAGCGGTAAAAAAAGTTTTGGAAGCAGTAAAAAAAATTTGGAGCGGTAAAATAATTCCTGGGCAAGACAGTGTTATATATACCAATTGTCAACCAGGAGAAGAAGAGACAACACGTGGTCTCCGCCTCACTAAATTACGTGCCCGATACACCAGTACACATACGTGCCCTATACACCAGTACACATACTGGTAATAGGAAAGTAGTGCAAGAAATAAAACCCAACACCAACTAAATAAGATAGATAAAGAAAAAAGTGTTTTCCTTAGAACAGGTCTAGTTACAAAAAGTCATACTAATCGCATAAACACAGGACATCCCAGTATGGTATGTGTGAGACTGTGAAAATAACCTCATAGAAGCAATTGTAAACATTGCATACATCTCATTTAATACTAACATCCTAACCCAATAGGCAATACATCAAAGGTTATTGTTCATCGTAGAGAGTATGCTATCAAAATATTGTAGGATAGATACAGTGTTACAGCAGATGGTTTAGATAACGAGCTCAGCTAGATACAATCGAATGGCCTTATATACAGGACGAGGTTTTTTTACAACCTAGGCAACAGTATTTAGACATTACCCCACTTGGGGAATGTTTAAGAGAATTATAGGAGTTACATTCTCTGACTCATCGGCCAGCTCTGGTGATGACAGTGATTTAGGTGCCGGCTCCCACCCTGGCCCCTCTAATCTCAACTACCCCCCACCACCTCCTTTTTTAGAACCACGAGGGAGGGGGAGAGGCAGAGCCAAAACTCGAGCACTACTACCCAACCCACAGGTACAACATTGGAACTTTCAATCAGGGGAGAGCCAGACACGCAGGAAATTTTACCAGTGGGGCCCTCCACAGTAGTGGAACGAGATGGTTCTGCTGCAAATACCATCCCCATGTTCAATATCTCTGAACATTTATTGTCCTCAGCTGAAGTCTCATTACTATCTAAGGTACTCAGTTTTGTTCCTACAGAGAAATCTTGCCTGTTTGATATCCAGCTAGAACTATTACAGTTCTTCAGAAAACTAAGTATCAAAGCATTCTTCCTTGGTAGTGACACCAACATGAGTGAAAGTTTTTCCGGATTAAGGCCGCCCTCGACCTTTAATCCGCCTACCAATCAGGTCCCTATTTAATTTTTTACTTTCGAATCAATGGTCTTAAATGACGTGCTTGCTTTAAGTAAAAGCTTTGAGTACATTCCGTATAACATCTCTTTAGCCCAACGACAAGCTCTCATGAAATTGAAAACAAACCAGGAGGTCATAATAAAGCCGGCCGATAAGGGCGGGGTGATGGTGGTGCAGTCCAAAACTGACTATAAGACTGAAATCAAATGCCAACTGAATAATCCCAACTACTACCTTTTGTTAAGTACCAGACCCTTGGCCGACATCCAATATATGATTCTCACTGTGACTACAGCAGCTAAAACTGATGGCTTCATAACCCAAAAGGAATTTACATTTTTAAATGCAAAATCACCACGAACACCAGTATTATATACACTTCCAAAAGTGCATAAAGTGCTCTTTCTCCTCCAGGCCCACCCATTGTATCTGGCTGTGGGTCGGTCCTGGAGCCACTATGTAAGTATATCAATATGTTTATTAAGGATTTTGCCTGTGCCACTCGCAGCTATGTGGGGATATTATCTCCCAAGTTGATGCCATGCAATTCTGCCCTGATACTGAGTTGTTAGTGTGTATGGACCTTGAGTCCTTATACACAAACATTCCACAATTGGAAGGCATTGAAGTGATTAGCAAGGTTTTGGACACGTGGGTTGCTCCAATGCCTGTACCAACTGACTTCATTATTGGCCTTTTGACTATTTCTTTGACAACATTTTTTTTGTTGAGTTTGATGGACAATATTATTTACAGATTAAGGGAACATCTATGGGGGCTTCTTATGCCCCCAATTTTGCTATTTTGTTTGTCGACGATTTTGAAAAACGTTTTATTTTTTACAGTAATAACAACCCTTTCTTTGATAGCATTCGTCACTGGCGACGCTACATCGACGATATTTTTTTCCTTTGGAATGGTACAAAGGACTCGTTAGACCAGTTTATGATTTGGTTAAATTTGTGTTTCAACTATCTTAAATTCACATCCAATTCAAGTAACTGCCATGTCGATTTTTTGGACCTCACAATTTTTCCTAATGAATGGAAGCTGTCCACGAGACTATTTATGAAGCCCATGGCCCGCAATACTCTTCTGGAGTACTCGAGTAATCATCCACGCGGGTTGAGAGATGGGCTTCCGTTCGGACAATTTTTGCAGATCTGGAGAAATTGTTATTTTAAGGATAACTACTTCCAGGAGGTAGAGACTTTGTCCAAAAAACTGTTACAACGTGGTTATCCACGCAAACTTATCAAACGCTCAATGAAACGGGCATGGTATAATCATCGTGATATCCTGCTGACCCCCAAAATCAAAAAACCTATGACCCGCATTCCATGTGTAACTACGATTGGGACCCGTAGCAATCAAATTTCAAGTATCCTTAAAAAACACTGGCCACTTGTTGTAGCCACTGGTATCACACATGAGCTACCGTTGTTCTCTTTTAAGCTTGTCAAAAATCTCCGTGACCATTTGGTGCGAGCATCTTTGCCTCGCGCTGAGAACCCCACTTTAACATCTCTGTGGGGTCTTAATAAATCTGTCGGACATTACAAATGTGGCGGCTGCCTCATGTGTGTGTCCTGCCTGAACAATAAACAATTTCTGCATGGCAACATCAAATATGACTTGCGCAGTTCGTCAAATTGCAATACGGCCAATGTCGTATAAGCAATTTGGTGTCGGTGCGATCTGATTTATATCGGTCAAACGACACAGAAAATCAATATACGACTTGGACAACTTAAGAGCCGAATACGTTGTCACACAGAAAATGCAACCTTAGTGGCACATTATCAACAGCTTAATCATGCCCCCGAAGACATGCGCTGGCATGTTATAGAGGTAGTAAAAATGCCTAAACGGGGTGGGAACATCTCTAACATTTTGAATAGAACTGAATGTCGTTGGATGCTCCGTTGCAAAAGTAATAATCATGGTCTTAACTCTATGGAGGAGTGTCATTCGATTGCAACTAGCTGAGCTTGTTATCTAAACCATCTGCTGTAACACTGTATCTATCCTACAATATTTTGATATCATACTCTCTATGATGAAAAAAAAACTGTAATGTATTGCCTACTGGGTTAGGATGTTAGTACTATATGAGATGTCCTAAAATGCATCTCTTACAAAAATATTATTTCTGGAGAAAGGGATGCTAGCCAATTTAAAAAGCTGAACTTTTAAATGGATGCAGAAATCCATTGACACTACATGTTATAATTTTTATATCTTTTGACATTTGATCCATCCCCATTAACCTATCCCTACTTTGCTTACTCTGAAATTTCCTTCAATAAGCCTCGCCTCTCTACACAGTCTCTTCATAACTTGTATACATGACTGATACAATTCATTTTTCTCCAGCTATATTTTCCTGCTATATTCCCAACCCCCGCCACCCTGCGCACCCTCTCCCAGAAATCTGGAACACCCCTCTAACCATGCTAGGCACATTTCGGCCCACCCTACATACCTTTTGGGTGTCATGTCATGTCATTACACTCTTGGTGACTTTATCCCGTGTCTGATCTGGGGTGGCAGAGTGAGCTAAAGAACGATGATGGATTAAACCCAAATCAGTTGACTGGGGGTGAGTGCTTGCAATGTTCAACATTCCGTCCTTCATCCCCTTTGGTTTTACTCTTTAACCCCCAGCAATGCCAAAATGTTATCTTCCACCCATGAATCATTTTCATTTTCATTTTCATTTTCTAGAGATTTCTTCCAATTAGCCCTGGGCAACGTATAAGTTAGAGAAGAGATGAAACTTCCCTTTCACCAAAACACGGAGCTTAGGTTGTTGTGCTATTGAGGCCTGGGCACCCTGAGCTTTAAACAAATATAGCATCTTTATGAATTACTTTCGCCTACGCACTGCATCAGCTGACATGTCAGGAAAAATGCGGCATTTAACAGACTCATTTATGAGAAATTGTCTTTGCTGTAGAGCCTTCACTAAAATTCTCTCTTTAACACAAAAGTCAACAAAATTCAATACAATTGTTTCTGGTATCTTTGAATTTGGCAGAGGGTCTTAAAACACATGTCGCTCATCTGATCTTCTAGCAATGCGATTCTTGTTACCGCCTCCTGCAGTCTGGCTGGAAAGCAAGCCAACAATAACCAACATACATGTCAACACAATGTCAACATGCATCTCCCCTTCACATTGCAGAGGGTCACACAGCAGAGCAGAGCAGATCACTGATCAGTGATGCCGGAGAGGATCACCACACCTTCGACACTGTCGCCCATGGATATCCCACGTAACTCACCACCAGTACCAGGGCAGCCGGAAACACAGCTGGCTCCCAACACTTCAACGATCCACACATGGCATACCAATGCCACGTGTCAGAATGCAAAAAGGTGGTGGCCAAACAGGTGTGGGTGGGGTCCGAACGCTTGGAAGTCAAACTAGAACATACATACATGGGTGTCTTATTCCCTACATGGACCACCTACACCCCACAAAGGAGACCCACACTGCACATAGAAACACATTCAGGTACACATTTCCAGTACAGAACCACGCCCAGGGGCACACAATTATCAGTCACACGCTCACGTTGGCCCTGTGCATGACAGCCCAGCCCACTCCTTTTACGTATTGAGTAGTTGACTACAAAGCTACATGTCCAAGCTCTAACCCGCTGCCTGCGGTCACATGTCTGTGTCTGCTGTACACAGAACAGTGCAATGTCGTAGCATACAACATGACCAGAGGGACAAAAGCAGATAGTATATGGATCTGGCTATGGGCACGTGCACCCGGCCCCTTTATTGGCAGGGCCACATGTACAGTGACGTCTGTGCTGAATGTGCGTGGGGTGAGTTTAAGCCAGTCCACACGGAGTGGTTGGTTCTGGCAACAACTTGAACAGTGAACACCATTGAAACCGAAACTGAAAACATCAGCACAACAGAGTCAACTGCTGAGCAACATGGAGGGAGCCGGAGCAAGTACAGAGGTCACCCAACATGCAAACAGAAGTGTTCGTGAGTTGCAGTGCACTGAGGTTGGGCACTAGAGCTGAGCGCGCTCATGTCAAGAAAATGTCTAGGATTGTGTCCCTTTGGGATATCCCTGATGCAGATGCAGTGGGGTGTGTTACACCTGCATCATCTTCCTTATCAACGTCCCAGGTCTCCCACACTGCCTGAGGTGATATTACTGCTCAACCTCTCTACAGCATAAAACTCAATCAGTAACGGTCAGTGGCACCTGGAGTGCTGAGCAGGGTGTCAGGCAGATGATGGCATGCACGACAGGAGTGAGAAACTCCGTTAGTCTGCCAGTACCACTATTTCGACTCTGGCAGATGGCGGTTGGGGGGGTCCTGATGATGGTGGCGTGTGCCTCCTGCAGTGATGCGACGTCCGGACCAGTCAGGACTCGATTGAAAGTGGAAGCCCTGGTGGACCGCAATTGAGGCTGGAGGCAGCGGACAGCGCAGGGCCACAGACACATGGTGTAGACGACCCCAGGGCCATCATCTCGGAGGCCATCAAATATTCAATCATACAGGGTCCCTGACTTAAGCTGCACAGAGTTAGTGGCCCGAATGCACAGCACCCGGCACAGGCACACCGCCACAGGACGTGATCTGCGGTCTACCGAGGTAGGGCCAAACAGACTGAGTGGGTCCTCGATGATGTCCAAGGGGACTGTGGCGGAGGGTCACGGGGACAGTGGAAGGTGTCCTCCAGGGCATGATGCAGAGGGCAGTAGCCGTCCAAAAGCAGCAAATGGAGGAGTGGAATGCTACAACCTCGTTCCCAACACCAATTCAGTATCAGCTACATGAGGATGAAAACTACTCCTAGTCCATAGACTCAGACGCCACCAAACAAAATTTGACCAGACAGTGTCCATGAATGTCGGGGAACAGACTTAGTGGCACAGGGGCTGAGAGGGGATGCAGTCTGCGATGATGCCGGTACAATGATATGAACTCCGCCATTGCTAAATCAAGACTCTGTGACCTACTGGACCGCAGTGTAGGCCGGAGGAAGCGGTCAGCAGTGGCCCACAGCCACGTGTTGTTGGCTCGCGATGCACAGAGTTAGTGACACCAGGGCAGTTGTCGGTAGTGTTCGATCACCTCCGTTACGATGACCCTTTTTTCCTCCCGACTGCAACGCGTCATCCTCTTACACCTCTCCTTGTGTGCAATGATATGTACTCTTCCTTTGAAAATCAATGCTCAGTTCCTATTGAGAGACCTATTAGAGGGCTGCTAAGGTCGCAGGCCTTGGGCTTGGATATTGCACCGGTATGTGCTGGGCCCTCTTTGACACATGCCGATGTCAGCAGGTGGGCATTGAGGCATGGGTGCGTAGGGGCGGGCAAGATTGGTTCGGGCAGCAGGCGCACAGGAACGCAGGCAACCCCGCACACTGCGTCGGCCTCCTTGTGGGGTGAGGGACACCACCCTGGCAGCGACATTGGGCATTCCGGAAAAGGACCACACCCAGAGTTGCGTGCCTTTTATTCCCACCTGACACTTGCCGGGCGAATGCTGGGCCTACCCACTCCACTCACACTTACGGGGGGATGTAACAAGCTACACTTCCGAGATCTTTCCCACTGCCTGATGTAACATGGTTGCGTCCACTGTCCACAACACTACGGACACAAGCAGTATATATGTCGACATGAACATGTGTGTGGTCTGCACACTGCAGTCTGTCCAGCACATCCACACCACACTTGGCATTGTGTACGTTCTCATTCATGGGTCACTTGCTTCCTTCGCACATGCCTGATCCCCACCTCTTCCCACATTTTGCTATTGTGTGGCTGAGATGACATGCAGTTGGTGGCTAATGTACATGGCTGGCCCAGGTTCCCACAGTAATTTGTCCTATCGTGTCTGGTGGGTGTGCATGTTGTTTGGCATGTTGTATGTGAGCTTTTGACGAGCTGTGAGTTGCATGGTTGTGGAGTTGAGGTGTGTGGTGGGTTCATTTTATATTTGCCAATGAGCAGTGCATTTCCATGGGTGCCATCTTGGTAGCGCTGGTTGATGATGGACTGTCGGGAGATGTAGGGCTCATGCACACTGTCTGGGTGGTTGGCGACGACGTTGGTGGAGATTCCCCGGTGGTCCGCTATTCGTTATTGCCAGGGCATTGGTGGAATACATGCTCTTTCAGTTGCGGTTATTGTGTGCAGTGCTGCCAGGGGGCCCAAGTAGGACATGTGTCCAGTCAATTGCCCCCTGACACATGCGAGAATCCAGCTATGGCATAGATGCCTTTGCTTGGTCTCTAGCTCTTCCTGCACAGTGTGGGGGAAGTGAAGGTGCTAGGGTACCAAGCTGATGGTGTCATCCATGACCGTTGTGAGGGACTTGGATTGGGCTGGCTGTATGACTCCTCCAACTCAGGCAGTTGTTGGTTGGAGGGTGCCAGAGGCCAACACGTGCAGCACGGCCAGCAGCTTTGTCTGACGTGGGATGTTGGTTGTTCGCTGTGTTGGTACCGTCAGCCTGTGGACAATGATGGTCAGGATGCGGAGGATGGTTGTCCCTTTGAGCATGTAGTGGGCAATGACATTCTCTGCTGTTGGGTCTGTGAGGTTGGTGCGTTTTCTGAGGAGGGGGTCCTGGGTGTGGTGGCGGTGGGTGTTGTGGCCCAGTTGGGGCTTTGCGCTGGATTATCGTTGTCTCCATGGCATCTGTTGCCCTTCAGGTGTGGCTTTGGGGTGGGCTCCCTTTTGTGGTGCAGGCTGTCGTCTGACTTTACACCAGGTCAGAGCAAGTGTTAATTTCCTGCTGCTAACTAACGCGCCTTATTGCATTTTTTGGGATCTTTTTGCCAATCTGGCTGGTCGTTGAGAATGTTGCAGAGTCGTGTTGTTGTGGCTTTTTGAACCGGAACGCCTACTCTGCATCTCATTAGCGATAGTTGGGAGGGTCCTCTGTGGCGATGTTTTTTGCTGCTGCTATCGCAGGTAAACTGGTGATATGGGATGTTAACACCAGCTTGTGAATGGGGTGATAAAATTATCGCAACTTTGGCCGCAATAAAGTGCCATTAAC